>NC_068927.1:17422500-17724772 GCF_023091745.1 Budorcas taxicolor | reverse complement strand
CGCGTGTCCGTCCACTTTCCAGAATGCCTCTCACTAGCATTCATCTTGGCTGAGTGATGCATGCACCACCAGGAAAGACTTTGAATTAGAATGATTGGCTAAAGACCACCTGGAAACTAATCCCATCACCATAAAACCCAAGACTGTGAGTCACGCTGAAGAGTAGTTCTCCTGGGTTCCCTTACCCTACTGCTCTCCACCCGGGTGCCCTTTCCCAATAAAATCTCTTGCTCTGTCAGCACATGTGTCTCCTTGGACAATTCATTTCTGAGTGTTAGACAAGAGCCCAGTTTCAGGCCCTGGAAGGGGTCCCCCTTCCTGCAACAACCCTACTGCATTGATTTTTATCATTCAGGAGGCAAAAACAGAGCTCCTCATTGCTCCAACTATGGCACTGGTTTTCTGGTAAGATCCCTGAAAGACCTCACACCTGCCCAACTACAGAACATTTTAAGAAAAGAAACAAGGATAAAAGAGCAATGCCTTTTACATTTGACAATACAGCACCAAATCTCACAGAATCAAGTATTTCTATTAATATAAATAGGGACAGCTGTTTTTAAACCTTTAGAAGACATATTAGGTTCATTAATACCTACATTTTTATACACAGAAAAGGTTTATGAAATATACCCTTGGTTTATCTCAAACAATAATTGTTGAGGGTGAAAAGAAAAAAATCCTTTGTTACAGTGATACATATTAGCAATTCATATATTAAGAAATGAGCTATGAAAAAAAAGAAAATGTAGATCCTCAGTCTTATACATTATATCAAAAAATCCCCAAATTATATAATGTTCTTAACTCAATTAACAGGGATCTAATACATAAAGATTTTAAATTTACTTCATTAAAAAACAGCACAAGTTGGGGACTTCCTGATGGTCCAGTGGCTAAGACTCCAAGCTTCCAATGCAGGGGGCCTGGATTTGATCTCTGGCCATGGACAGAAGAGCCTGGCGGGCTACAGTCCATAGGGTTGCAAAGAGTTGGACACGACTGAGAGACTAAACACAGCATAGGGAACTAGATCTCAAACGCTGCAACTAAGACCCAGTGCAGCCAAATAAGTAAATAAATATTTATTAAAACAACAACAACAGCAGCACAAGCAAAGTTTAAGGGCAAACTAGGAAAATACTGAGAGGTTAAGTATACCTAATATATAAAATATTCACACAGACTGATGATAAAAACTATAAAACCAAGGTTAGGTGAGCAAAGTAAATAACTAGGTAACTCAGAGGACACAGAAATGACTGAGAAATATGTTTTTAACCATCAGCATGCAAATAAAAACAGGATACAAATCAGTATCTTAATATGCTAGTAAAATTTTTACTTTTAATGAGCACACTTAATGCCACAAAGGTTATATGTGACACATCACCATGGAGACTTCTGCACAAGTCAACAGTTTGTCAGTCATGGGCTGCATAACCTTGGGTGAGCTCCTAAATTCTTCTGAGCTTCAGTTACAGCATATAATACCCATCTCATAGAGAAGACAGGAGGATTACTTAGGATAATATTTGTAAAGGGAAGAGCACAGACTATGACAGATTTTAAGGTAGTATTATTTCAGGGCAACAGTCTGACAATATATACATAGGGTCTTCTCAGGCTTGAGGCATCACTGGCTTCATGCTCAATTTTACTAATATATTCAAGGGTAGGATCAAAAACTTGTATACAATTTTTCTAGCTCTAGTAGCAATTCAAGTAAAAATTTTAGTTTTAAGAAAGTCATGGAAGAAAAATCTTTCAAGATGCAACTTTTAAAGCAAAACTCTATTACATGTACTTTCAAGATGTTAGTGATGCCTACTGCACAGAAATCTTACTTTAGGTCACTAGCAATCTCATGGATACCATGAAAAAGATAGCAAAAGTGCTAAGAAATTGATGTCTTTCTGCTTGAAGTTTCCTGGAGGGTGATAGCTGGGAAAGCTCTTAGCAACAATGTAAAAATAAACCTTTATATTTTTATCTCTTTATCTTTATCACTAACAAAACTGTGGGTTACACTGAGCAAGGTGTCAACTGTATTTGAATTTCAACAGACCAATGAAAATCAAGACCTCAGTTTCTTATGTCCACACGCACACTAGGGGGCACTTGATCACTAACTTGAAACAGATTTCCAGGCTTAAAAAGTGGTTTTTATATTTGAGGTCAATTGGTCAAGAAATATCATGAATAAAATCAAATACAAATGGACTTGTCTTAGTTATAGACATTGGGATTAGAATAAGCAGTATATCAGAATAACTAACCTGCCCTCAGAGACAAAGAAATATTTCCTAGGTTGTCACATTTGATTCTTGTTGTAAAGCTACTGTGTATCAATCACAATGACTAGCAGGGAGAAGGCCTCTATAAATAGCTGGTTCACTGAGTAGATGAATAGTTAAGAAGCATCTAAGGATGCATTTTCTTCTTGTGATGTTCTGTGACTATCAGAGTACCTATAAAGAGAGCCCATATGCATCCTTAGTTGCCTGTTTAACAAGAACTATGAAACATATTTTCACAAGTACTATTTTCCAAATGGTGGCTGAAAGGAGGAAGGAGAGTAGAAAGAAGGACAGGAAGTAGAAGAATCATTTAAGTATGTATTTGTCCCACAGTAAATGCTTCAGTATATTTTCTCGTCAATCCTTAAAACAAAATAAACTGATGATCAAGAAGATAAGAAAATTCAAGACACTTAAGCAGTAAGTGGTAGAACTTCTTTCCAGATCCTAAACTGTCTACTTCCTAAGTTCATGGCCCTCAAACTCAAGATCTTTCCACTACAGTTCAAGAAAAACATAAAGAAAAGGAAAGAAGGAAGTGAAACTAAGGGGAGGAAGAAGTGGATGAAAAACAGTAATATCAGAGAAATAATCAGTATCACATGGTTAAAAGTTTGGTGGGTGTTACAAATCATTTAAAGTATAGTTTCTGCTGGAAAATGAATTGAGTTCCAAAAATGACTTACTAAAGAACTTTAGGAACCCAAGAATTAGTTTGGGAACTGTATATGCACATAACATTTTAGATATTTTAAAATACTGCTTTGTTTATTTCATCATTTTAAAAGTCTGTTAACACTTCCAGGAAATTAACACCCCTCCTCAAAAGAAAAGAATCCTTCGTGAAACTCAAAAAAATTTTTCACTCAACTTAACATTTTAGGACTTTGCATGCACTGCAGAAAAAACAATAGTTAATTAAAGAGCTCAGTAACTTAATTATAATCAAAGAACATGCCTGTTTTAACTCTTGATTTTTATTAATGTTTTCAAAGCATCTATCCTAAAAATTCTTCTGTTCACCTATCTTAATTTATAAAGTATGTAAAAGCTCTAATATTTATGATTTGGGATCTTACAGTAGTACCTAAATGAGGTCATCACTATGAATGCCCGATGTAAAGGGTAAAAAAAGTTAGTTGTGTATATAGTAGTCCCCTAATCTACAGTTTCATTTTCTGCAGTTTCAGTTACCTGTGGTCAATCACAGTCCAAAAATAATAAATGCAAAATTCCAGAAATAAACAATTCATAGGGCTTCCCTTCCCAGGTGACACTAGTGGTAAAGAACCCGTCTGCCAAAGCAGGAGAGGTAAGAGATGCGGGTTCCATCTGTGGGTTGGGAAGATCCCTTGGTGGAGGGCATGGCAACCCACTCCCTGGAGAATCCCATGGACAGAGGAGCCTGGTGGGCTATGGTCCAAAGGGTCGCACACAGTAGTTGGACACGACTGAAACAACTTAGCATGCATCTGCACAGACAATGTTTAAATCCTCTGCCTGTGTCCTGAATAGCATGATAAAATCTAGGACAGTCCTTCTCCTACCTGGTAGCCCCAATCATCCCAAGATCTCTAATTATGGACATGGTCTGCTCCTGACATTGGACCATCAACATTGTCAAGGCTCCATGATCCAGGATTCCCAGAAGCAGATGATCCCACTTCTGACATCTTCTCAAAAGGTCAAGAGAAAACTAATGCTATGTCATAAGGCCTACATCATTCACCTTACCTCATTTCATCATGTAGATATCTTATCATCTCACATTATCACAAGAAGAGGTGTACATACAGTACAATAAGGATTTTCTTTGAGGGAGACCACATTCCATAACTTTTATTGCAGTATACTATTATAAATTATTAAATTATAAAATTATTCTTTTTGTATCATTAGCTATTGTTGCTAACCTCTTACTATGCTTAACTTATACATTAGACTTTATCATAGCTATGTATACATAAAAAAAAACATAGTACATATAGGATTTGGTACTATCCATGGTTTCAGGTATCTACAGGGGGGTGGGTCATAGAATGTATACTCGTGGATAAGGGGAGGGGGGCTATTATTTATTAAAAACACAAGCTCAAGTCTGGAGGTCAGGCTTTTTTTTCAAAGCTAAACAACTGATATGTTAGTTTCTCTTTAAAAAATACTGAATAAGAAAATATATTAAAGTTAAATAATGGTTTTGGGGAAGTTTTAAAGTTATTATTAACTGTATGTTATCTTACATTACTCTAGTTTAACCTCAAAAAAATTTCAATCTAAAGATCATGATTTTCAAATGACTTTTATGTGATAAATATTCTTAAGGTTATTTATGCAAAAAACTCAAAAAAGTACATGGCTTTCTACAGACTCACATGAACATTTTCTAAACTTTCAAATGTAAACAAAAATTTAAGGTATAACTAATGATCATTTTATTCTAAGACAAGTTAAATGTTATATCTGAAATTACATTTTATTTGGTTTAAAATAACATGTTTGTGGTTTATTTACCTATTTCACAGCAAACATTGATTTTCTAAGTGTCTAAATTTTCTAAAGATAAAAAAATTACTGTAATAATTGACTATTTTCTAAGAACACAGTGGGTAGTTCAGGTCTTCGGCCAGGAAATAGCATACTGAGTCTTTCTGCTCTAACAGTGAAATAAAAGTCACATAGCTTTGTTGTATATTATTCATTAAGGTATGTGTGTGTTAGTTGCTTAGTTGTGTCCAACTCTCTGCAACCCCATAGACTGTAGCTCACCAG
The DNA here is from genome assembly GCF_023091745.1 of Budorcas taxicolor. NCBI lineage: Eukaryota > Metazoa > Chordata > Mammalia > Artiodactyla > Bovidae > Budorcas > Budorcas taxicolor. The sequence goes on along the minus strand of NC_068927.1, from coordinate 17,719,703 downwards.
GCCCCTCCGTCCACGGGATTCTCCAGGCAAGAACACTGGAGTGGGTTGCCATTTCCCTCTCCACAAGGAACTACAGAAAGAAAGAAAGTGAAGTCGCTCAGTTGTGTCCGACTCTTTGCAAACCCATGGACTGTAGCCTACCAGGCTCCTCCATCCATGGAATTTTCCAGGCAAGAGTACTAGAGTGAGTAGCCATTTCCTTCTCCATCATTAAGGTATACATAGAGCAAAATATTAAATTTCACCTGAATTAGTGAAAGCCATATACTATAGAATATTTTTAAAGGTTTATGTTCTATTATTTCCATATAATTCCAATTAACTGCCCATAAAATATTGTTAAGCAGATATCCAACTGAGGGTCCTTTAATGAATAAATAAGACTTTGTTCGTAAATGTGGTGGCTGGGATCTTAACATCCATAGAAACTGGATGGTTCTTAGGGAGGGCGCAGGGAGGGGGCAAGAATACTAAATGATTAGTCAAGAGCAACTAAATGATTCAGTCTTCCGAGATCTTATTCATTTTAACGAGTGAGTTGTTAATGAGATGACACAGAGCTAGGTCAAAGTGCTAATTAATATGCAGCATCTCTTTTTTTTTTTTTAGCAGGAGATAAGAATGTGGTTTCATAGTTTGCAACATACCTTTCGCAGGTTCTCTACTGCCTTTTTACAAGTACAGCAGGAAAAAGAGAAATTGACTACTTTTTAAAAGATTTTCTTTTTCAAAATGGTCATGGAACAGAGATGAAGGTATGACCTGGACTATTTCTGTTCACTCTGATCTTAACAGAAGAAAATGCTATCTCCATTCAAAACCTGTCTACATTTAATACATGTATTTTGGAGTAACAAAAGTCCAATTTTTTTTTACTGATTAATATTTTCAATCCTCTTTATTTTTAAAGCTCAATCTGCTTATGTAGAGTATGGTCAATTCTATATTCCCAATTAATTACCCTTCTTACTTTTATCCTGAGACTCTGCTCAAACAGCAATCTTTCTAGCTGTATCAAGCCTATCCCAGGCTGAATATATAGCAAAAAGCAGGATGAAGGCAGTGTAGATCTCAAATTATAGCCCAGGTACCAGTTTTCAGTCTCATACTCGCAGGAAAATTTCATCATGCTCACTTGTAATTTCCAAGTATAGTATACAGAAACTTATGATTCTGATGTTAAAATTCTTGTCTTAGGTTTACTATTCCTCTTCTAAAATACGTTTTATTTAGCTTAATATCAACAAGGCTTCTTTGTATTCATGATAATAAGATGGAAATAAAATTCTAACTAGAGACAACCTTAGCAACTTGATTTCAATAAAACTACTTCATATATAGATTTTTTTTTTCTTTCAGAAACTCAAAGCAAAATCTGTATAAATAATATCAATTCCTTATCAAAGAACTGTCCCTTTAGAGAAAAGCATTTTTCAACAGGCTCTTAAATTAGCATTAAGTAAATATGGAGACCCAGAAAATACAGTTAGGAAATGAGCAAACTGAAAACAGCAATAACTTAATATTCTCTTCTTTGGTTAGCTTCTGTTTGCTCCTATATACCATTTTTTGCATGCATGCTCAGTCACTAAGTCATGTCCGACTCTTTGTAATCCCATGGACAGTAGCCGACCAGGCTCCCCTGCCTGTGGGATTTCCAAGGCAAGAATACAGGAGTGGGTTGCCATTTCTTTCTTCAATATATCATTTGTATAAAGCTTAAATCGGGAATCTGGACTTTGAAATATTTTCCCCTAGTGGAATGTAAAAAAAGAAACCAAGATGATTACTCTTACAGCACCAAGAAATTCAGGTTTTAGGCAGTAATGCTAAGAACAGCAAAGATAATAACAGTATTTCACACAGTAAGCATTTCTTTTAGTGCAAGTATAGTATTTACAATCAACCTGCTTCATAGACTGTTTGCCATAAAAGAATTCTGACTAATATGATAACCTTTTTAATGGAAACACTAATAATGTTAAAAATTTTATCAAGGAATGGCACAGGAAGATGCATAAAGCTTTTTTGTGTTCATGAAATTAACCTTCATTTCAGTGTGTCCAAAGACACTTAGGCTGAAGTTTTAGGGTAAGCCGAAAAATAATTCTTCAAAAGATTATGAATAATGGCCCCATTATGGCTCCCCCTTACTGAGTAAACTGCCAACATGTATTTATTGGAAAGAAGAGAACTTTGATATACCTGATTTCTTTTGCAAAGTGGATGACCATAGCTATGATAAAGCTATGACCAAGCATGGTTGTTATACTAAGTCAGAATTGTATTACATTTACAAAAGAGACTAAAAGTTTCCATAGCCTTCTGCTAGGAACCTATACAGTAAGCTGAATGCAGCACCTAAATGATCATAGTGGTACCCACACACCTATTTCATTTTCTTCTCAGAAACTGTCCATCATCATTCAGCACAATAGACACATTAATATACTTTTACATGATAAGAAACTCCAAGATGAAAACTCCCAAACTCATTCTATAAGGCCACCGTCACCCTGATACCAAACCAGACAAAGATTTCACAAAAAAAGAAAATTACATGCCAATATCACTGATGAATATACATACAAAAATCCTCAACAAAGTTCTAGCAAACAGAATCCAACAACACATTAAAAGAATCATACCCATGATAAAGTGGGGTTGACTCTAGGGATATAAGGATTCTTCAATATATGCAAATCAATCACTGTGATATACCACATTAACAAATTAAAAGATAAAAACCATATGATCATCTCAATAGATGCAGAGAAATCTTTCAACAAAATTGAAGACTCATATACAATAAAAACTCTCCAGAAAATTGGCATAGAAGGAACCTACCTCAACTTAATAAAGGCTATATACAACAAACCCACAGCAAACATTATTCTCCCTGATGAAAAAGTTAAAGGGTTAATCTCTAAGATCAGGAACAAGATAAGGGTGCCCACTCTCACCACTATTATTCAATACAGTTTTGGAAGTCCTAGCCAAGGCACTGAGCAAAGAAAAAGATATAAAAGGAGCCCAGAGTGGAAAAGAAGGAGTAAAACTCTCACTGTTTGCAGATGACAAACATCTATACACACATTTTTTAACATATTTTTTATACATGTATAGATGTTTTTCTATACATTAGAAAACCCTAAAAAATGTCACCAAAAAACTACTAGAGCTAATCAATGAATTTAGTAAAGTTTCAGGATATACAATTAATACACAGAAATCCCTTGCATTCCTATACACTAAGAATGAAAAGTCAGAAAGAGAAATTCAGGAAATAATCCCATTCACCACTGCAACAAAAAGAATCAAATACCTACAATAAACCTACCAGGGGAGAAAAAAAGCTGCATATAGGACACTATAAGACAATGATGAAAGAAATCAAGGACAATACAAATAGATGGAGAGATATACTATATTCTTGAACTGGAAGAATCAATATTGTCAAAATGACTATGCTGCTCAAAGCAATCTACAAATTCAATGTAATCCCTGTCAAACTACCAATGGTATTTTTCATGGAACTAGAACAAAAAAATTCACAATTTGTATGGAAACATAAAAGACTGAATAGCCAAAGCAATCCTGAAGGAGAAAAAGAGAGCTGGAAGAATCAACCTTTCTGACTTCAACCTATACTACAAAGCTATAGTCATCAAGACAGTATGGTGCTGGCACAAATGCAGAAATACAGACCGATGAAACAAGACAGAAAGCATAGAGATAAACTGATGCACCTATGACTATTTTATTTTTGACAAATGAGTAAAATTTACAATGGAGAAAAGACATCCTCTTCAATAAGTGGTGCTGGAAGAACTGGACAGCTACATGTAAAAGAATGAAATTAGAACACTTCCTAACACCATACACAAAAATAAACTCAAAATAGATTAAAGATTTAAATGCAAGGCCAGAAACTATATAGGTCTTCCCTGATAGCTCATTTGGTAAAGAATCCACCTGCAATGCAGGAGACCTGGGTTCAATTTACGGATCAGGAAGATCCACTGGAGAAGGGATAGGTTACCCACTCCAGTATTCTTGGGCTTCCCTTGTAGCTCAACTGGTAAAGAACCTGCCTGCAATGCAGGAGACCTGGGTTCAATCACTGGGTTGGGTATTCTGGCCTGGAGAATTCCATGGACTGTACAGTTCATGGGGTTGCAAAGAGCTGGATATGACTGAGTGACTTTTACTTTTATTTTTAGAGGAAAACATAGGCAAGAAGATTCTCTCTGACCTACCTCCTAGATTAATGGAATTAAAAACAAAAATAAACAAATGGGACTTAATTAAACTAAAGCTTTTGCACAGCAAAGGAAACTATACACAAGATGAAAAGACAACCAACAGAATTTGAGCAAATAATTGCAAATGAAGCAAGTGGCAAAGGATTAATCTCAAAAATATATAAGCAGCTAGCTCATACAGCTGAATATCAGAAAAACAAATAATCCAATCAAAAATGGACAGAAGACATAAACAGACATGTCTCCAAAGAAGACATACAGATGGCCAGTAAACACATGAAAAGATGCTCAGTATCACCCATTATTAGAGAAATGCAAATCAAAATTACAATGAGGTAACACCTCACACCAGTCAGAATGGCTAATATCAAAAAAGAAAAACAAAAAACAAAAAACCCAAAGAGAATAAATTTTGTAGAGGATGTGAAGAAAAGGGAACTTTCTGCACCGTTGGTGGGAATGTAAACTGACACAGCCATTATGGAAAGCAGTATGAAAATTCCTTAAAAAACTAGGAGTAAATCTACCATATGACCCAGCAATTCCAGTACTGGGCATATACCCTGAGAAAACCACAATTCTAAAAGACCCATGTGCCCCACTCTTTAGTGCAGCAATATTTATACTAGTCAGGACATGGAAGCAACCTAGATGTCCATCGACAGATGAATGGATAAAGAAGAGGTGGTACAATGGAATATTACTCAGCCATTTAAAAGAACAAATTTGAGTCAGTTGTAGTGAGATGGATGAACCTAGAGCCTCTGATACAGACTGAAGTAAGTCAGAAAAACAAGCATATTAATGTGTATATATGAAATCTAGAAAAATGGTACTGATGAACCTAGGAGCTAATGGACTTGTGGACATAGCAGAGGAAGGTGAGAGTATGACAAACTGAGAAAGTAGCACTGACATAGATACACTATCATGAGTAAAACAGTGGGAAGTTGCTATACAACACAGGGAGCCCAGCTTGGTCCTCTGTGATGACCTAAAGGGGTGAGATGGGGGAGGGGAGGGAGGCTCAAGAGAAAGGGGTGTGTGTGTGCTAGGTTGCTTCACTTGCGTCTGACTCTATGTGACCCCATGGACTGTAAACCGCCAGGCTCCTCTGTCCATGGAATTCTCCAGGCAAGAATACTGGTGCGAGTTGCCACGCCCTCCACCAGGGGATCTTCCCCACCCAGGGATCCAATCTGCATGTTATGTCTCCTGCATTGGCAGGCAGGTTCTTTTCCACTAGTGCCACCATATATAATTATGACTGATTTGTGTTGTACAGCAGAAACCAACACAACATTGTAAAGCAATTTTCCACCAATTAAAAAAAAAAACTCCCTCAAGGCCTCTTAATAGCATGAAACACCACCCAAATCCAAAAGAAATGCCAACAAAGACATACTTATTTCTAAAATCTTGATAATAAGGGAAAAAAATAAAATTCCCAGTCTCCTTCACTTACCCAGGAGTTTTGCAATGATATAAAGGGCTTGTCCCCAAAGAAATAGTTTTCCATCACGGCCACAGTTGCTAGGGAATCGCTTCTGACTACCAGGGTTTCTTTTTTCATGCTCTACAAAATCAGCTGGCACATAATAGTACTTTGGTATGACAGGATAACCTATGGAATTTAAAAAATAAGTATTTAAAGTATAACAAATCAGTGTCCTCCCTGAATTTTCTCTTCAAAGACAGAAAGGTTGTCCAATAGAATATAAGAAAACTTGACTCTTTTCAGAAATCCCCAGTCAATAATGCGGGAAAAGTTTCTTTACTTTAAAACTAATTTGAACAGCATATAAGTTAGCTAACTTATAACATAAGTTGTACATAATCTCTTCTAACAACATTTAACACCTTTAAGTGAATCAATAAATATAAAGTATGCAAATATTTAGAGCTACAGAAGAAGCTATTTGTAATAGGATTAGTCTGTGGAAGCTTTACAAATGAGATACTATATAATCTTAAGTGAAGAATTATAACCCTGAGCAATTGCTGAGAGCAAAGAAATCCCCATTTTAAACATTAAGCCCATTATCTACCATTCAGTATCATTGCACAGAAAAAAAATCCATCTTCCTCCCATGACAAATCCATTTAAAAACATTTTTTGGTAGAAACTAAAATTTAAGACTAGAATCTCTGTGGATGATATCAACAGGAGGAAAACCAACTTTCTAATAGTGCTACAGAAGACTTCTTGTATCATCAGCCCACAGTGAACTTAATTTTTCTAATAAGACTGCATATATTTCTGTAAAATTTGCTTCTCTATTCATGCAACAATCAACAGTGACACCTCTGTCTAAAACCAGTAAAAAGGTCTAAGAAACACAGAGCTTAGTTTCAACATCACTCTTTCAATAGGATGAAGCCTAAGTGTGATACACAAACTATTACCTCAATGCATCAATGATTTTTCACTGAATACTAAAAGACCTGATTCAGGGATTTTAAATAGACTCATTACAACATTCATTACATTATGTCTCACACTGGACTATGGTTATTTGGAACATAAAGACAAAAATAACTTATTTTTAACATTAATATTTATTTGAAATTCAATGTTTTCCATAATCATTTTACTACTTTAACATTATAAATATCTTAAAGGGTGAGCACATAATATAATGACTCTAAGATATTTGTGGAAAACCCTAAAGAATATCATAAACTTCATGTAAGACAGGAATGGGGCCTACTGCTGTGATTGCCAGTTTGTGCATCATATCTGCAAGGCCATCCTTTTTTTTTAATCAACACACCATAATTTTCAAGTTCCAGATGTTGTTATTTCACCAATCCATCCAAACACCAAAGATATCTGGAACCTCTCCTTTGGAATTTTTTTGAGAATTAGTTTTTGAGTCACACAGAAAAATCACTTATGTTCCTTTATAGTCCCTGCTGGTGCTTAACTGAAATCAATATATTACTCATAAGCCTAGACCTTCTGACCATTTCTAAAATAGTAAACCCATCCTCAAAGGATGACATTTTAGAACTATGGCAGGCATTTATTTCAAAATAATGTGTAAAAAGCCCTGAAAACATCTCCAAAGAGGAGGCCAAAATACTCTTGGCAGTGGTAGGACCTGTTAGGCTCGAGCAGAGCCTCCCGAAGTGGCCCTCTAAAAGGGGTGGCATTCATGAACAAAGCATTTCTGGTGACATGGATAAAAATTAGTCATTTTTTATTATCATCATATTACATACAGTGAAGGAGTTTCACAGTAGGCAACAGAAGAAGAACCCCTGCACACCTGGCAAACCATTGGGTAGTAACTATAGCCATGACCTCTTAAAATTCATCTCCATCTCCATCTTTTGTCTAATGAGCTCCTTTTATAAAAAACAAGTTTATTATAACAAGTTAAGAGATGATTCATTCTAATCCATTTGCAGTCCCATTCATTTTTTCAATTGAATACAAATAGTTCTGTTTAAAAGGCAATCATTTATACACTTCAAAGGAACATTAAGGAAACATTGCTAGAAAGAATTTCTTGAGAAATCATCCTAACTATACCTTCTGTGGTGTGATGAAGTACTGGAGTCAGAAGATCCTGATACTCTTTTACTTGCTTGGGATTGCCTCTAAAAACACCTAAAATGTAAAATATAAAATCCAATAGCATTTGAACTCAATAAGCACCACAGAAATTCTGCCTTAGAAAAATTACCTTAATTGTAATTATTTTGGTAATTTTATATGTAAATAATAAAATGGAAAAAGGTAAAGCAAATAAATATATATGATAGTTTTCTGGGACACTGATTTTAGAAGATCATGTTAGCATTTAGAACTAAAAATTGAATTTTAATTGCAATTTCTCTGTTCTTCAGTGTAAGTATTATAGACAGACATTCACAACGTCATAAATTGCACTGTTCATAATTCCTATGCATAAAAATTATTTGTAAAGATGAAAATATATTTATATCACTTTTAAAATACTTCAAGTATTTTTTAAATTCCTTAAATGATTTAACATTAACTCAGAAAGCAGAAGGGTAAGTGAAAGTGAAAGTGTCAGTCACTCAGTTGTGCCTGACTCTTTGAGACCCCATGGACTGTACAGCTCTCCAGGCTCCTCTGTTCGTGGGGTTTTCCAGGCAAGAATATTGGAGTAGATTGCCATTTTGTTCTCCAGGGGATCTTCCCAACCCAGGGATCAAACCCGGGTTTCCTGCATTGCAGGCAGAGTCTTCACCATCTGAGCCACTAGGGAAGCCCTAAATGATTTAACATTAACTCAGAAAGCAGAAGAATAGCATATAAATATGTAAAGTAGTTAACATCACTAAGTGCAGTCTATTTTGCTAGCTGAAAGGAGTCATACTTTATTTCTGCTCTTCTTTAAACTACTTATATCCTACAGTTTAAATTTCAGGAGAAAAACTCACCATCAATCATCATGTAAAGGAAAAATATGGGAAATTCACATTCAATGCCATCAAATAGCTAAAACAAAATAAAACATTAAAAATTTCATAAACAATTATATTAGAACAATGATATTAATTAGAACACTTGCATCATAGGAAAGTTTCTTGTAATAAAAAAACTGGACTGATTTTATAAGTACTTACTTCTTTTTAAAAAAATTTTCTCAGAATTCTTATTATTTAAAAGCTCATTCATTTATTAATCCATCACACAGTAGTCATTCATTCAATAATATTTACTTAGTACTTAGTAATGCCAGGCATCACTAAACAGAGGGCTATGGAGATAAAAAGATAGAAAATCTGCCCTAGTGGAGAAATAGGCATGTAAATAAAACAACTGCAGCACATTATAAAACATCTATATATGGTATATATCAAGAATCAAGAACATGAAGCATCTGAGCCTGCCCAGGGGGTCAGGAAAGGGTTTATAAGAAAGGAAATGCTTCAGTTAATGCTTGATGAGTTTCTCTGGGGAGATGAGCTCCGGGAATTCCACAAAGAAAAAAGAGCAGTACACACTAGAGATGCATTAAAGGACAATGTTTGTTAAAGAAACTAACAGCAATTCTGTATTCCTGGAACAAGCAAAGAAGTAATGAAACCTGAAGTCCAACTAGGACTAGCTCAACTAGTCCACAACTAGAACATTTCATGCTCTTTAGAAGTGACAACAGAGAGAGAGGCAACAGGAGGCAGGTAGGGAGGGGTTTGGAGTATTTTTTTCTTTTTAATGATTTTCAACCTACTCCATAGTCTTCAGCAATGTGAATGGATGCTTACCTTTCTGGGAGATTTTATAATCTTCTGGGGAGCTTAAAAACAGCTAGAATAACTGCAGATGTAGGGTATGTATGCATGCTCAGTCACGTCAGTCGTGTCTGACTCTTTGCTACCCCATGGACTATAGCCCGACAGGTTCCCCTGTCCTGTGATTTCCCAAACAAGAATGCTGCAGTGGGTTGCCATTTCCTTCTCCAGGGGATCTTCCCAACCCAGGGATCAAACCTGCATCTCCCGTGTCTCCTGCATTGCAGACAGATTCTTTATCATTGGGGAAGCCTCACTTTGATGGGGGTGGAGGAAAAAAAGGAAAGTGAAAGTGATTTACTCTGAGATATTTGAGGCTTGAGGCTACACTCATGCAATAGAATCTCCCGTCTTGAAATATCTTCATTCTTTGAGAACTTTTCCATGTTCTCAACGGAAAATGATGGACGAGGGATCAGAGGACATTTTGACAAGTATTTAAGAAACGGACTCCCCAAGGGTCTCTTACTGAAGTAGCAGGCGGTGACTACTGTATATGTATTTGAAATATAAAATCCTTAAAACTAAACGTTTAGAGGAGTATATTTTAGAGGGAAGTGCATAAGCGAAATAGAAAAAGCATTTGCTTAACAGATTGAAAATTAGATCACAAATAGATATTTTCTATTATCTTAGACAAATGGTATAGTAGGCAGGCAAAATTTGAAAGCTCAAAAGAAAAATTACTCACTCAATGAATCAACATGGCCCAATATGAGCAAATGGGCCTTCACACTAATGTTATCAAGAGTTTACTACATGCCAAGCACAGTTCTAAATACTTTTATATACATTAATTGATTTAATTCTTATAAAACCTCACTAATATAGGTACTAACATTATTTTAACCAATGAACAATATTGTATACAGAGAGGTTAATTAACTTGCTCAAGGTCAGACAGCTAGTGAGTGGCAGAGCCATAATTCAAAGCCAAGAAGTCTACCTCCTGAAACAGTGTCTTTTGATCATTCTGTTATGCTATCTGATATGGAATATTTTTAATACCTTAATTTCAGCTGGTTTGTAGTAGCGTCTATTGGGATCTTCCAATGATGTTCTATATCCATCTCTCAAGAAACGCTTAAATCCATATTTTCCTTTTAATTTTCTAATCACTTTATCAAGCGTCTGGTTAAAGAGAACTTCATCATCTAAGGCAAATGCAGGATAACCGATGCAGGGGAGCAGGGCAGCATCTGTGTTCTAGGGGCAAGAAGAAAAAGAAGGGAATATAAGTGCCTATAGTGATATGATCAAAACAGCCTAAGAAGAATCACAGAGATGAAAAGCCACTAAGGTTATCTAACTGACAGTGAGACTGCTGTGCTTCAAGGGACAGACAGGTGTTTATATGGCATGGTTTAGTGCACCTTACAAAGGAGATAAAACTTCATTCAGTTATTAGGAGTATTTTCAAAGTTCAACACTGGACTCAAATTTTAGTATATTATATCACTGTGTAAAAATTTTCACCAATAATTAATCATTACAACTAGTTTGTCATAACAATTTGTTCATAATAGTGAAAACCAGAAAACAATCTAAATGTCCAACAACTGGCTGAGTAAAGTAGCAGCCAATAAAATTTATATTATAGAAATGTTTACTGATACAGAAACTTGTCCATTCAAAGAAACAGGTTATCAAGCATTATGAGCAATATTCCTCCAGTTTTGTAAAATAAAAGTATTATATGTGTATATAAAAATATATACAAACCCAAATGTATCACCCTAAGATTATAATTGAATAGTGGAAAATGAGTGGGTATATTCTTATTATTTGCTTGTTTGTAAACTCTATTTGTCTATCATAATCTTGTATTACTTCTATAAAATAGTTACCTTAAAATAACTAAATTATTCCATTTTGGGTGTTTTCAAGAATAGAGCCATGAATAATTCCTACAAAATTTGGCAATCAGGTACTATATAGGCATATAAGAGTTTATCAGATAAAGAAAAAGGTGAGTAGAATGAGAGAAAAGAAACAAGGAAAGCAATTCTATTCAAAAGAAATTTAACTTATGAAAAATATATTTCTACATTTCTAATATATAATAACCATGACCAAAAAAAAATTCATTTTGGTATGATGTTACTAGAAAAAAAAAAATATATAGTTCTCTATGGCTCTACAAAAACGGAAAGGACAAAGCAGCTTTCTCCACAGCTCTGCTCACTTCCTGAACACGATCTCCATAGGCCAGAAGAGCAAGTGGCAACACTCTCTCTTCTTACCTCTTCTACCAACCTCTAACACTTTGGAGCACTTTCTTGGATAAAGAAAAAAACTACAGAGGGATGGTATGGGGAAGGAGGATGGAGGGGGGTTCAGGATGGGGAACAAAAAAGAAAAAAAAAACAAAAACTATACAACAATCATAAACTACAGTTCATAGTAATTTATTATAAAAATATCTCACATGTGATCTTGATTCTCTGGGTAACAATGAGCACAAAGTTTGCCGGTTGCGATTGTGGGCATCAAGATCCACAAATATAACTGACCAAGAACAGCCCTGGAATGAGAGAGAAAAAAATTTTCCTATATTAACATAAAAGAACTTGTAAAAACTAGGCCAGCTGACCGAACTAAATTTCACATTTATAAATCAATGTTACCTTAATTTACAAAAATAATAAAATGAAAAATACAAAGACAAGCAAAGAAAAGTTTACAAAAATATTAACATTGGTTGCATTTGAGAGTGGCATTACAGAAGATTTTAATTTTTTAAATACCTTCAAGTATTTCTTAGATTTCTTGCAATAATATACTACTTTTATAATTATAAAAAATAAATGTTATTTTTATATTTTCCCTATCCTGTCAGTTTTCTTATAAACCAAAATGTATTTATCACCAGATAACTAATAAAGGATATTTATTTTAATAAAAATAAAAAATAGTTTAGCTAACACTTCTAACAAGGAATTAAGAACTAATTTAGATTCACAAAATCTGAATTGTACAGACCTAATAAAGAATGATCAAACTAAATGAATTTAGATATCTAGAATTTCTGATACAAAAACTACTTGATTAAAATATGAAGACAGAAGAATCTCAGATAATAATGTACAGAATACTTGCTGTTATTCACTATGTGTAAGGCAATGTGTTTTGTGCTTCACATGGATTATCTCGTTTAACCTCCTTATGTGGACATCTGTGTCCCCATTTTACTGAAAAAATGATGCTAAATCTTAGTATAACAGAAACAAGAGTTCAAAATTAAGTCTCTGACACAGAAGCCTTCATCTTAAGTTCCACGTTAGGTAATTTCCCACACTAAAAACTATCTTTCAAGTAAGAACCAAAAACTTGAATAAAAAAACCAAGTGAACATAAGGACCAAAAGCTTTAATAAAAAAACCAAGTGTAACAAAAATGGTAACTGGTCTCTTAACCAAAAAAAATTTACTCTTTAGCCATTAGTGCTTTCCATCTTCAATAGTACAGCTGTTAAGTAAACATGGCATTGTCCTTTTATTTAGAACCTAGATATTTTGAAAACAGAGAACGAAATTGGAATACAGAGACTGCTTCCATTATAAGAGAATACTCAGAAAAAAACATGAGAAAAGGAAGAACACTATCACAAATTTTATGTTGCTTCATTACCTTTCTCACCAATTTCAAAGATGCATTTGCCCTGAAGATAAAAATCACTGACTGAAATAAAAATCTAGTACTAGCCCCTAGAACCAAATATCACACTCACTCTGTGTATGAATATGGGTTAACAGGAAAAATGTACACAATATTAGCTCACAAACCAAAATGATTTCTCAATCCTAATATTATTTCTTAAATTTCTCTTAACTCTGACAATAAATGAACAAGGAATGAATGAGGCTGTCTCTCAACCAGATCAATGCTAAACTGTCTTTCTATTATTTGCAAGTCCTTACTTTTCATTCCTACTGTCAAAATTGAGTCCAACAAACCTTCATGCAGTAGCTGCCACTGTCAGAGTAATGTGCCCTCTACTTTGAGGGCACAAGACAGAACGTGACCTCTGATACCAAGGAGCTGACTCAGGTGGTATACAGCCCTAAATCAGATGAATATTAAACAAAACAACACTGCACATGGCAATACATGACTAAGAACCAGGTGAGTGAACAAATGCTAAAGTTTACAGCAGAAAACAACATAGCGAGCTTGGGGTACTTCATGCAAAAGGTGAGGACCAGAACTAGGATCTGAATTTGGGGGCAAGGGGGAGCAAGTAGAGCAGTTAGAACAAAAGTGCAGAGAAATAAATGTGTATGAGACGTTGGGAGTCAAATGAATATACAAAAGAATGGGATTTATTTATCCTTAGGCTGATAATTAAAGTTAATTCCATGTCAAATCAGTCTACCTTGAATTGAATTTTTTAAAAGATGCAATCTAAGTAGGATAATTTATAAGTAACAAAGTAAAATGGCAAATTTGGCAATTCTTGTCATCATTTGATTCATATAAAGAGCCAATTTCTATTTTCTCTCTCTCTCTTTAGTTCTTAAGTCGTGTCCGACTCTTGTAACCCCATGGATTGTAGCTTGCCAGGCTCCTCTGTCCATGGAATTCTCCAGGCAACAATACTGGAGTGGGTTGCCATTTCCTTCTCCAAGGTTCTATTTTCTAGTCAGGAATAAATCGTTTATCTAGATTCACCAAAGTACTTGTTCAGATCTCTTCATCTGCCAGCCTCTAAGAAATGTGTGCAAAAGGAAAAATAATCCATAATGCTACCATATTTTTACACTAAGATCAAAGGCTATTAAACAATATTGTTTGACCGTCATCTTAAAAACTGCACCACAGCTTTTGGGTATCTGGCCTGGATTTACAGAAGAATAAAATTCACCTAAAAAACCACGAGCATCTATTTCTATTCAGAAACAAATTTTTCAAAAAACTCACCAAGGAGGCCTACATATGGAATCAATTATCACCTACTTTAAATTATCAGACATATTAATTTTAGGCCTGCAAATTTCAAAGGAAGCTAGGTATGTCGGTATTGCTTTGAACACTATATAATATGAGCAGTCTTTTTAATCATCACCTCTGAGATTCTGACCTCAGCTCAATTTGTCAGTCTCTTGATCTTTCCAGTTAAAGACAGGAATATGAAAGGATGCGTATATATATAAAAACTCCAGAGTATCTGATTAACTCGGGATATTTTATTTTCATCTTTCACTTCCTAAAATTATAACTCCTGACTCTATTTAAAGACCATAGTTTAAGACTGACAGTTCAAACTTTACTTCAAAACTGAGTTTCCTAATTGTTTTCTACTATACACATTGCACAATGATTCAACCTGACTTGAGTTCCAGCGGTCCCAGTGTACTAAACCATCTATTCAGGTCTCCATGACCACAACAAACACTTCTGAGATGGTACCTATGACCAAGGTGGCATCTAAACTAAAACAGACTGGGCCTGGGACCTATGCTGCAGTGCTGGCACCTGGACAAAAATCTCCTCAAGCAACAAAATACAAAACAACTGTAAGAGACTAAAAATAACTGTGCACAAACAACTGGGGTAAATTCTGGACAAAAGATACAAAGAAACCAAGAAACCTAACTGCTACTTCTGAAGAGCTTGGAGCAAGGTTAGGGCACTGAATGCATGCTCCCTGCAGACACTACCACCAAACGGGTGGGTAAACCACCTAAGTCACCCCGCAGGCCTGATCCCTGGACACACCTCTAACGTAATCACATATAAAAAACCAGTTTGAGCCCCCACAGCGAGTGAACAAGGGAACGTGTTACTTGTTCTTGCTCCTCCCTGCTGCAGTAGGGAACCCAAAAAAGCCTTGCCTGAATTTCTTGTTTGGTTTATGATCAATTCCTATCGATTAAGCAGGCCAAGAAACCTGGCAGGTAACATGACCATAAGATGATCCCTTTATTTTCAATTCAAAGTGAAATGATTTAAAGTACTGCCCAGGCCTTTTTTCCCCTCATTAGCCATTTCTCTGAACCGGATCTAATGCGCATACTATCCTCAAAGATAAAACAAGATGAAACTGATCAGTATATGTACCATACATGACCTTTTCTATTCTCCTAGAAATAAAACCACATCACCACGATCAGGAAACTTTCTTATCTAGTTAAGCATTATAGGCTGTCCTATAGCTCTTTGGCACAGCCTAGAGACATATTCTGTAGAAATGACTTTTACTGATGGAAACTGCCCCTCTGTACTATGGCTGTGGTGGAAGTGGGCCTGTAAACAGCCAACTTTTACTTACTGACCAAACAATAGATTCCAGCAGCCCCTCTCACCAGAGGAAATCCTACTCACATGTTGTTAAAGGAATTTTCAAGCTACAGAGGGAGATGAACCTGAGTGTTAATTCTTAGGGTTTTAGAAGAACAGAGCTGAGACTCAGACTCAAGAATCACAAAAATGTTGCTGATGTCTGTGACATCTGCTAAGTATAAATTATGATTTATTTAAGTACTGTCAAATATCTATATATCACTATATCCATTTATATATCACTACACATATGGTCAAATACAAATACATTTCTAAGTGCTCAATTCAGTTCAGTTGATCATCACGTCCAACTCTTTGCAACCCCACGGCCTGCAGCACGCAAGGCTTCCCTGTTCATCACCAACTCCTAGAGCTTGCTCAAACTCATGTCCATCAAGTCGGCGATGCCCTCCAACCATCTCATCCTATGTCGTCCCCTTCTCATCCTGCCTTCAATCTTTCCCAGCATCAGGGTCTTTTCCAATGAGTCAGTTCTTTGCATCAGGTAGCCAAAGTATTACAGTTTCAGCTTCAACATCAGTCCTTCCAATGCATATTCAGGGCTGATTTCCTTTAGGGTTGACTGGTTTGATCTCCTTGCAGTTCAAGGGACTCAAAGAGTCTTCTCCAACAGCACAGATCAAAAGCATCAATTCCTTGGTGCTCAGCTATCTTTATGGTCCAACTCTCACATCCATACATGACTACTGGAAAAACCATAGCTTTGACTGGACAGACCTTTGTTGGCAAAGTGATGTCTCTGCTTTTCAATATGCTGTCTAGGTTGGTTATAGCTTTTCTTCCAAGGAGCAAGCATCCTTAATTTCATGGCTGCAGTCACAATCTGCAGTGATTTTGGAGCCCTCAAAATAAAGTCTGTCACTGTTTTCACTGTTTCCCCATCTATTTGCCATGAAGTGATGGGACTAGATGCCGTGATCTTAGTTTTTTGAATGCTGAGTTTTAAGCCAACTTTTTTACTCTCCTCTTCCACTTTCAGCAAGAGGCCTTTGTTATAAACTTACTAGAAAAATTAAATTGATCAAATTTTCTTATTCTCTCCCAAACAAAAATGTTTTGAAAATAGTTTCAGAGTAAAGATTTAAATGATGAGTCCTTTTTCTTTAAGGCAAATCTGAAAATTTTTTGGTAAATTATTTTTTAATTGAAGGATAATTGCTTTACAGAATTTTGTTGTTTTCTGTCAAACATCAACAGGAATCAGCTACAGGTATACATATGTCCCCTCCCTCTTGAACCTCCATCCCTTCTCCATCCCCATCCCATCTCCCTCCTCATCCCATACCTCTATGCTGATACAGAGCTGCTGTTTGAGTTCCCTGAGTCATACAGCAAATTCCCATTGGCTATCTGTTTAACATAGAGCAATGTAAGTTTCCATGTTACTGTCTCTATAAAAAGAAGGAAGGAAGTGTAGAAACACATAATAACAAAAGTTAAAGGCACATTCCACCCAACAATTCCCAAAAACAAAAATCAATTTTTGTCTTCACTCAAACACCAAAGCACACAAAGGGCAAGAATTCATGAAGTAGATACCTCCTTCAGAAGATCAATAATTAAGAAAATGGTGTGGTAAAAATGTAGACGTTTCCATTTATAAAATAAATAAATCCTAAGAATGTAATGTGAACTAAATGGACTGGAATGGGCAAACTGAATTCAGATGACCATTATATCTAACTACTATGGGCAAGAATCCCTTAAAAAAAAAAAAAAAGGAGTAGCCCTAATAGTTAACAAAAGGGACCTAATTGCAGTACTTGAGTGCAATCTCAAAAATGACAGAATGATCTCTGTTTCCAAGGCAAACCATTCAGTACCACATAATCCAAGTCTATGCCCCAGCCACTAATGCCTAAGAAGCTGAAGTTGAATGGTTCTATGATGACCTACAAGACCTTCTAGAACTAACACCAAAAAATATCAGGAGTACAAAATGAAGCAGGGCAAAGGCTAATAGAGTTTGGCCAAGAGAAAGCACTGCTAATACCAAACACCCTCTTCCAACAACACAAGAGGTGACTCTACACCTGGACATCACTACATGGTCAATAGCAAAACCATATTGACTATATTCTTAATGGGCTTCCCTGGTGGCTCAGAGGATAAAGCATCTACTTGCAATGCAGGAGACCCAAGTTCGATCCCTGGGTTACGAAGATCCCCTGGAGAAGGAAATGGCAACCCACTCCAGTATTCTTACCTGAAGAATCCCATGGACAGAGGACCCTGGCGGGCTACAGTCCACGGGGTCACAAAGAGTCGGACACAACTGAACGACTTCACTTTCTTTCTTTCTATATTCCTTGCAATCAAAGATGGACAAGCTCTACACAGTCAGCAAAAATAAGACTGGGTGCTGACTGTGGCTCAGATCACGAACTCCTTATTGCAAAATTCAGACTTAAACTGAAGAAAGTGGGGAAAACCACTAGGCCATTCAGGTATGACCTAAATGAAATCCCTTACGATTACACAATGGAAGTGACAAACAGTTTCAAGGGATTAGATCTAATAGAGTGCCTGAAGAACTATGGATGGAGATCCCTAACACTGTAAGGAGGCGGAGATCAAAACCATTCCCAAGAAAAAGAAATGCAAAAAGGCAAAATGGTTGTTGAGGAGGCCTTACAAATAGCTGAGAAAAGAAGAAAAGTGAAAGGCAAATGAGAAAAGGAAAGATATACCCATCTAAATGCAGAGTTCCAAAGAAAAGCAAGGAGAGATATGAAAGCCTTCCAAAGTGATCAATGCAAAGAAATAGCAGAAAACGACAGAATGGGAAAGAGCAGAGATATCATCAAGAAAATTAGAGATACCAAGGGAACATTTCATGCAAATATGGGGACAATAAAAGACAGAAACAGCATGGACTTAACAAAAGCAAAAGATGTTAAGCACAGCTGGCAAGAACCCACAGAAGAACTATACAAAAAAGATCTTAATGACCCGGATAACCATGACGGTGTGATCACCCACCTAGAGCCAGACATCCTGGAGTGCAAAGTCAACAGGGTTTTAGGAAGCATCACTATGAACAAAGCTAATGCAGGTGATGAGATTCCAGCTGAGTTATTTCAAATCCTAAAGGAAGATGCTATGAAAGTCCTGCACTCAATATGCCAGCAAATTTGGAAAACTCAGCAAAGGCCACAGAACTGGAAAAGGTCAGTTTTCATTCCAATCCCAAAGAAAGTTCAAAATACTGCACAACTGCACTCATCTCACATGCTAGCAAAGTAATGCTGAAAATCTCAAAATTCTCCAAGCTAGGCCTCAACAATACATGAACTGAGAACTACCAGATATACAAACTGGATTTAGAAAAGGCAAAAGAACTGGGGATCAAAGTGTTAACATCTGCTGGATCATAGAAAAATCAAGAGAATTCCAGAAAACCATCGACTTCTGCTTCATTAAATATGCCAAATCCTTTGACTGTGTGGATCACAACACGCTGTGGAAAATTCTACAAGAGATATGGATATGAGACCACCTGACCCGCCTCCTAAAAAATCTGCATGCAGGTCAAAAAGGAACAATTAGAAACGCAGATGGAACAACAGACTGATCAAGGCTGTATATTGTCACCCTGTTTATTTAACTTATATGCAGAGTACATACATCATGAGTAATGCTGGGCTGGATGAAGCAGAAGTTGGTATGAAGACTGCCATGAGAAATATCAATACCCTCAGATATGAAGATGACACCGCTCTTATGGCAGAAACCAAAGAGGAACTAAAGAGCCTCTTGATGAAATTCAAAGAGGAGAGTGAAAATGCTGGCTTAAAATTCAACGTTCAAAACACTAAGACCATGGCATCCAGTCCCATCACTTCATGGCAAATAGATGAGGAAACAATGGAACAGTAACAGACTTTATTTTCTTGGGCTCCCAAATCAGTGCGGATGGTGACTGCAGCCATGAAATGAAAAGATTCTTGCTCCTTGGAAGAAAAGTTATGACCAACCTAGACAGCGTATTAAAAAGCAGAGCCATTACTTTGTCGACACAGGTCTGTATAGTCAAAGCATGGTTTTCCCAGTCACCATGTACGGATTTGAGAGTTGGATCATAAAGAAGGCTGAGCGCCGAAGAATTAATGCTTTTGAACTGTGTTGTTGAAGACTCTTGAGCGTACCTTGAACTGAAAGGATATCAAACCAGTCAATCCTAATGGAAATCAGGGCTGAATATTCATTGGGAGGACTGATGCTGAAGCTGAAACTCCAATACTTTGGCCACCTGATGCAAAGAGCCAACTCATTAGAAAAGACTCTTATGCTGGGAAAGATTGAAGGCAGGAGGAGAAGGGGACCACAGAGGATGAGATGTTTGGATGGCATCACTGACTCGATGGACATGAGTTTGAGTAAGCTCTGGGAGTTGGTGATGGACAGGGAAGCCTGGCGTGCTGCAGTCCATGGGGTCACAAAGAGTCAGACACGACTGAGCAACTGAATTGAGTGATGCCATCAAGGCTGTATACTGTCACCCTGCTTATATAACTTATATGCAGAGTACATCATGAGAAACGCTGGACTGGAAGAAACACAAGCTGGAAACAAGATTGCGGGGAGAAATATCAATAACCTCAGATATGCAGATGACATCACTCTTATGACAGAAAGTGAAGAGGAACTAAAAAGCCTATTGATGAAAGTGAAAGTGGAGAGTGAAAAAGTTGGCTTACAACTCAACATTCAGAAAATGAAGATCATGGCATCTGGTCCTATCACTTCATGGGAAATAGATGGGGAAACAGTGGAAACAGTGGCAGACTTTCTTTTTTGGGGGATCCAAAATCACTGCAGATGGTGACTGCAGCCATGAAATTAAAAGACACTTACTCTTTGGAAGAAAAGTTATGACCAACCTAGATAGCATATTCAAAAGCAGAGATACTACTTTGCCAACAAAGGTCCATCTAGTCAAGGCTATGGTTTTTCCTGTGGTCATGTATGGATGTGAGAGTTGGACTGTGAAGAAGGCTGAGCGCCAAAGAATTGATGCGTTTGAACTGTGGTGTTGGAGAAGGCTCTTGAGAGTCCCTTGGACTGCAAGGAGATCCAACCAGTCATTCTGAAGGAGATCAGTCCTGGGATTTCTTTGGAAGGAATGATGCTAAAGCTGAAACTCCAGTACTTTGGCCACCTCATGCAAAGAGTTGACTCATTGGAAAAGACTCTGATGCTGGGAGGGATTGGGGGCAGGAGGAGAAGGGGATGACAGAGGATGAGATGGCTGGATGGCATCACTGACTCGATGGACGTGAGTCTGAGTGAACTCTGGGAGTTGGTGATGGACAGGGAGGCCTGGTGTGCTGCGATTCATGGGGTCACAAAGAGTCGGACACGACTCAGAGACTGAACTGAACTGATGCCTCCATTTCTCTAGCCAGAGGTCTTGAGAGAAAAAAGAATGTGGAAGAGAGTGATTTAGAGTCACGTCTTATGCACCCAGAACAAGTAACTGCTTCTGTCTAACCCCAACTCGAAACTTTCTTAAATGCAATACTTGAGGTATATAGTAGTATTGCCATAACAAAATCCACATCACATTTTACATGTCTAAGTTCCTAAAATGTATGTTCATTGATTTGATTAACATTGAATAGCTTAAGGTTAATTATGACATTAGTCAGACACTTCCTCTGCCCTCCCATTTTTTAAAAAATTTATTTCTAATTGAAGGATAATTGCTTTACAATATTGTGTTGATTTCTGCCATACACTAACATCGGCCACAGGAATGCATATGTCCTCTCCCTCTTGAGACTCCCTCCCACCTGCCACCACATAAAACACCTCTAGGTTGTCACAGAGCACCAGTTTGAGCTCCCTGAGTCATACAAGAAATTCCCACTGGCTATCTATTTGTTGTTCAGCAGCTCAGTAGTGTCTGGTTCTTTGTGACTCCATGGAGTGAAGCACGTCAGGCTTCCCTGTTCTTCACTATCTCCGGGAGTTTGCTCAAACTCACATCCATTAAATCAGTGATGCCATCCAATCTTCTCATCCTTTCATCACCTTCTCCTCCTGCCTTCAATCTTTCCCAGAATCAGAGTCTTTCTCAATAAGTTGGCTCTTCACATCAGGTGGCCAAAGTATTGGAGTTTCAGCTTCAGCATCAGTCCTCCCAATGAGCTTCAGCTTTAGCATCAGTCCTTCCAATGAATATTCAGGGTTAGTTTCCTTTGGAATTGACAGGTTTGATCTCCCTGTGGTCCAAGGGACTCTCAAGAGTCTTCTCTAGCATCACAGTTCAAAAGCATCAATTCTTCAGTGCTCAGCCTTTTTTACGGTCCAACTCTCACATCCATACATGACTACTGGAAAAACTATAGCTTTGACTATACAGATCTATGTCAGCAAAGTGATATCTCTGCTTTTAAATATGCTGTCTAGGTTGGTCATAGCTTTTCTTCCAAGGAGCAAGCATCTTTTAGTTTCAGGGCTGTAGTCACCATCTGCAGTGATTTTGGAGCCCAAGAAAATAGTTTGTTACTGTTCCATTGTCTCCCCAGCTATCTGACATGAAGTGCTGGGACCAGATGCCATGATCTTAGTTTTGTGAATGCTGAGTTTTAAGCCAGATTTTTCACTGTCATCAAGAGGTTCACCTTCATCTTCATCAAGAGGTTCACCTTCACCTTCATCAAGAGGTTCTTTAGTTCCTCTTTGTTTTCTGCCATTAGGCTGGTGTCATCTGCACATCTGAGGTTACTGATCTATTTTACATATGATAGTTTATATATTTCCATGCTCCTCTCTCCATTTGTCTCACCCTCTGCTTCACCTCTGTGTCTGCAAGTCTGTTCTCCATGTCTGCATCTCCATTGCTGCCCTGCAAATAGGTTCATCAGTACCATCTTTCTAGATTCCATATATATGTGTTAATATATGGTATTAAGTTTTTCTGATTCTGATTTACTTCACTTTGTATAATAGGTTCTAGGTTCATCCACGTCATTAGAATGGACTCAAATGTGTTCCTTTATATGGTTGAGTAATACTCCATTGCATATATGTACCACAGCTGTTTTTATCCGTTCATCTGTCAACTGACATCTAGGTTGTTTCCATGTCCTGGCTATTGTAAATATTGTTGCAGTGAACACTGGGGTACATGTGTCATTTTCAATATGGTTTTCTCAGGGTATATGCCCAGTAGCAGGACTGTTGTGCCATATGGTAGCTTTATCCCTAGTTTTTTAAGGACTCTCCATATTGTTCTCCACAGTTACTGGATCAATTTATATTTCCATGAACAGTGCAAGAAGGTTCCCTTTGCTCCACACCCTCTCCAGCATCCACTGTTGATAGATTTTTTGATGAAGGCCATTCTGAGGTGTGAGGTAATACGTCACTGCAGTTTTGACTTGCATTTCTCTAATAATGAGTGATGTTGAGCATATTTTTATGTGTTTATTGGTCTTCTCCTAGCCTTCTTTGGAGAAATGTCTGTTTAGGCCATCTGCCCAATTTTTGATTGGGTGGTTTGTTTTTCTGGTATTGAGTTGTAAGAGCTGCTTTTATATTTTGGAAATGCTTTGTCAGTTGTTTAATTTGCAATTATTTTCTCCCTTCCTGAGCATTGTCTTTTCACTTTGTTTATATGCTTCCTTTATTATGTAAAAGCTTTTAAGTTTAATTAGGTCCCATGGTTTATTTTTTTTCCCATAACTGTAGGTGGTGGGTCATAGAGGATCTTGCTGAGATTTACATCATAGAGTGTTCTGCCTATGTTTTCCTCTAAGAGTTATAGTTTCTGGTCTTACATTTAGGTCTTTAATCAATTAGGAGTTTATCTTTGTGTATGGTTTTAGGGAGTGTTCTAATTTCATTCTTTTACATGCAGCTGTCCAGTTCTTCTGGCCTGCAGAGTTTCTGCTGAAAGATCAGCTGTCAACAGTATGGGATTTCCCCTGTATGTTACTTGTTGCTTTTCCCTTGTTGCTTTTAATGTTCTTTCTTCATGTTTAATCTTTGTTAGTTTGATTAGTATGTGTCTTGGTGTGTTTCTCCTTGCATTTATCATGTATGGGTATCTTTACAAAAATTGCTAAAGAAAATTAGTCTACTTCTTGATCCAGAGAAATAACCAGTATTACTGCATATTATTCCTTCCATTGACAACTCAATCCATGGTCACTTGTTTAGGTGCAGAAATCAGTTAAAAATTTAAGGCAATCCTCAGGGTTTCCCTTTTAATCTCAAAGAAAATGAGATTTAGACAAATGAATACAGTCGGTTGAGGGTTAAACTAGGATCCCAATTTCCAATTCCTTGGCTGCACATCTGAAGCAAATTTCTCCTCTGCATGAAATATACATCTATATACATTAAATTGAAACCAACAAGGGAACTGACAAGTAAAATATTTAGTACATAATGCAAGGAATATACAAAACCGTTGAAAGTTGAACAAAAGACTAGAGAGAAAAGCTACTGAACTTGGAAAATGAAAATTCTTTATCAACAGCTTTATTGTTAAATTAAGCAATCTTTTTTTGTTAGAACACTAAAATTTAAGAAGCAAATCGTATTCAAAGGAAAGGTTGTTCAACCATGAGCTGCTACATAAATTTCAGACATTCTCTGATCATAATGAATGAATTGGTTAATAAATGGCCAAGTTAGTTAAACATGCAAATCAAAACAATGAAGTTCGTTGTTGCTACTGCTGTTTTTTTACCTGGTTGCCAAAGAGGTTGAATCCATTAATTGCTTCGAGAGCTGCTTTTGCTAAGCCAACAGAGCTAGAAGAGAAAAGGAAATAGTTTATAACTCTGATGTATTTGTCTATAAAAGAATACCTGTTATCTGATGAATATTCACAAGCAAGTATTTTTATTAACACTTATAACAACTTCCCAAGAATAATGTCTAATAGACTTCAGTCTGACATTTCACTATGTTAATTTTTCTTCCTTATAGTTAGTGATCTCCAGGGAAAAATATTTCTAAGTTCACCATGATCTAGACAAATGGTCATACTGTTGATGGGAGTAATCTTAATTCCAGTATCACTTATATTCACTAACTCAAGGGTAAAAAATGATTAAGTTTAGAAGAAAGTGTAGTATGATGATATTTACATGGTAATACCAGGCTGGGCATCATCATTTAGATCAATGAATAGAGCTTTTGTCATGTCAATTCTGAGCCCCAGAAAAGATTTTGCATATCATACACTGGCCACAGAGTATAGTTTAATATATCCATTTGAATGCTCTTTGATTAAGGTCCAATGAAATGGCATTATTTTATGCTCACAGATCAAAGGATCATCATACCTCTGATTTTTTGCTATATTCTTCTCTTTGTAATAAAATGCATACTTCTTTGGCCTCTCAGATATCTCATATAACAGTGTTGAAAAATGGGAAGACCCAAATTTCATTAAAAATATGAAACTGTCATCTTATAAATATCAACCTTTAAATATTTTAGATCTAATATCTAGTTTACTTATTGTAATTTTTTTTCTTTTTCTCAAAGCAACTGCATATTCCATTAATCATTTAAAATTAATGATCTGTCATCATTTCTCTAAAGCAGTGATTATTAAAGTGTGGTTCCCAGAGCAGCAGCATTACCTGGAAGCTTGCCAATTCTCACTGCTTTCTGGGAATGGGGTGTTAACAAGCCCTCCAGGTGCTTGAATGCACTTTAAATCTGAGAACCACTATCCTAAGCTATTCATGTTATCACGATTTACATTTTCTATGGGCTGTTTACATGAAATGTTCTAAGTAAGCATTAATTTTACTATAGAATAGTAACTTGTTGGGAAACATTTTAAAATACATGAATGGGAAGGAATATAGCCAATGTTTTATAACGTTAAATGAAACAGAACCTTTAAAAATTGTGAATCGCTGTGTTGCATACCTAACAATTACATAATATTGTACACCAGCTATAATTCAATTTTTAAAAAGGATAATTAATGTATGGAGACAGTGATCACGTAGAAGGTACAGTGACAAAAACAAAAAAATTATACTTCAATGTCCTACCTAATTGACACACCTAAGAAAATTTTGACACATTAACTCTCAGGGCCTATTTAAGTACTAAAATACCTTGGAATTGATAAAGCAATGCAGTTTATAGCAATAAAGTGAAATCCAGAAACTGAAAGATGAGCTAAGAGAAAGAACAGATTTTTTTTGTTTTTATTACATGTTAAAAGTACAAAGGTAAGTGACTCAGACTACAGGATTTTATCCACAGGTGATATAATCACAGATATAGAAAATCCTTCAGTTCAGTTCAGTCACTGAGTTGTGTCTGACTCTTGGTGACCCCATGGACTGTAGCACACCAGGCTTCCCTGTCCATCACCATCTCATGGAGCTTACACAAACTCATGTCCATTGAGTCTGTGATGCCATTCAACGATTTCATCCTCTGTCATCCCCTTCTCCTCCCACCTTCAATTTTTCCCAGCATCAGGGTCTTTTCAAATGAGTCAGTTCTTCGCATCAGATGGCCAAAGTATTGGAGTTTCAACTTTAACATCAGTCCTTCCAATGAATATTCAGGACTGATTTCCTTTAGAATGGACTGGTTGTATCTCCTGGCAGTCCAAGGGACTCTCAAGAGTCTTCTCCAACACCACAGTACAGAAGCATCAATTCTCCAGTGCTCAGCTTTCTTTATAGTCCAACTCTCACATCCATACATGACTACTAGAAAAACCATAGCTTTGACTAGACAAACTTTTGTTGGCAAATTAAAGACTTTGCTTTGTAATATGCTGTCTAGTTTGGTCATAACTTTTCTTCAAAGGAGCAAGCATCTTTTAATTTCATGGCTGCAGTCAAAATCTGCAGTGATTTGGGAGCCCCCCAAAATAAAGTCTCTCACTGTTTTCATTGTTTCCCCATCTATTTGCCATGAAGTGATGGGACTAGATGTCATGATCTTAGTTTTTTGAATGTTGAGTTTTAAGCCAACTTTTTCACTTTTCTTCTTCACTTTCTGCCATAAGGGTGGTGTCATCTGCATATCTGAGGTTATTGAGATTTCTCCCAGTATCTTGATTCCAGCTTGTGCTTCTTCCAGCCCAGCATTTCTCATGATGTACTCTGCATATAAGTTAAATAAGCAGGGTGACAATATACAGCCTCGATGTACTCCTTTCCCTATTTAGAACCAGTCTGTTGTTCCATGTCCAGTTCTAACTGTTGCTTCTTGATGTGCATACAGATTTCTCAGGAGGCAGGTCAGGTGGTCTGGTATTCCCTCTCTTGAAGAATTTTCCACAGTCCTTAAGAATCAACAAAAATATACTATGTGGATGATACCACTCTAATCACAGAAAGCAAAGAGGAACTAAAGAAACTCTTGATGAGGGTGAAGGAGGAGAGTGAAAAAGCCAGCTTAAAACTCAGTATTAAAAAAACTAAGTTCATGGCCTCCACTCTCATCACTTCATGGCAAATAGAAGGGAGAAAGGTAGAAGAAGTGACAGATTTCCTCTTTTGGGCTCTAAAATCACTGTGTATGGTGACTGCAGCCATGAAATTAGAAGATAATTACTTTTTGGCAAGAAAGCTATGACAAAACTAGACAGTGTGTTAGAAGCAAAAAGGTCCATACAGTCAAGGCTATGGTCTTTCTAGTAGTCATGTACTGATATGAGAGCTGGACCAGAAAGAAGGTTGATGCCAAACAACTGAACCGTGGTGCTGGAGAAGACTCTTGAAAGTCCCCTGGACAGCAAGGAGATCAAGCCACTTGGTCTTATATGAAATCAACAATGAATACTCATTAGAAGGACTGATACTGAAGCTCCAGTACTTTGGTCATCTGATGTGAACGGTCAGTTCATTGGAAAGACCCTGATGCTGGGAAAGGTTGAAGGCAGAAGGAGAAAACAGCAACAGAGGATGAGATGGTAGGATGGCATCACCGATTCAATGGACATGAAATTAGGCAAACTCCAGGAGATGGTGAGGGACAGGAAGTCTGGCATGTTGCAGTCCCTGGGGTCACAAAGACTCAGACATGACTTGGAGACTAAGCAACAACAAAGTCCCAGGAGACAAATTCACTATCAAAATTAATTTTATTTCTATATACTAGCCATAGACACTTGGAAATTTAATGTTAAAAATAAGTATCACTATAACATGAAATAACTTGAAATATTTTAGCATAAATTTAACAAAATATGTACAATACCTGAACACTGAAAAACATTTCTGAAAAATTAAAAAGAAATAAATAAAGAGATGTCCAACATTCATGAACTGGAAAATTGAAGATCATTAAAGTATCAGTTATCTTCAAAATGATCTACTGATTCAATGCAATCACAATCAAGTATCAACAGGCATTTTTTGGCAAAAACTGACTAGCTAATTCTAAAATAAATGTGAAAATGTCCTGGGACAGTAGAAAGGTTTTCTTTAAAGGAAAGCAAATCTGAAGGAATACTTCAGAGGAAGAAGAGCTCCACGATAATGTTGGTAAAAGAAGACATTTCAAAAGATAAGAAGAATCTGTGTAGGGCAGAATAGTTTTTCTTGGATTCAAATAAAGCAAATTAGTCCTTAAAAAAACATGATGGACAACTTGATTTCACAACTTAGCATAAAGCAACAATTACCAGTGCAATATAGTACAGATCAGGGCAGACATGTAAATCAATAAGACAGTCTAGAAACAGACCCATATACATGATCAAATAGCCAGGTAAGTCAATGCAGAAAGAATAGCCTTTAATGGTGCTGGAATAGTGAAGTATCTATATGGGGAAAAAATCTCAATCTTTGCTTCATACTACACAAAAGTAATTTGAAATAGATCATAGAGTTAAATATAAAAGCTAAAACTATATATCTTTTAGAACAAAACCTAGGAAAAAACTCCTCACGATCTTGAAGCGGAAAAATTTCTAAGACATAATGAATAACTAATCATACAAATTTTGATAAATTAGACTTCATCAGAATGAATATCCAATCTTCAAAACATGCTGTTAATAAATGGCATGCCATTTATTACATGCCATAATAAACATGCCATTAATAAAATCAAAGGCAAGTTGAACTCTGTAAAAAAAAAATTAAAAAAAAGAACCCATATCTCACAAAAGAATCTAGAATATATAAAAAACTGTTACAATTCAGTAAGAATACAAACAATCCCCTTTAAAAATGAGAAAAAGATTTTAACAGACACTTCAAAATGCAGATATATGAAAGTAAATGGTACATGAAAAGATATTTAATAAAACTAGTCAACAGAAAAATACAAATTAAAATTACCACATACTCATAAGAATAATTTAAAAAATACTAACAATACCAAGTATAGACAAAGATGTGGAGCAACCGAAGTTTCTGCCATTTGATGGCAGGTATGAATGGTAGGAATGAAATGGTAGGAATGAAAAATGGTAAATTCCTTTCAAAAAACAGTTTGGCAGTTTCTTAAAATGTTAAAACACTTATTATACAACTCAGGAATTCTGCTCTTATCTATTTTCCAAGAGAAATAAAAATATATATTAACAAAAGAGCTGTATTGAAATGTTCACAACAGCTTTATTTTAACAGCCCAAACTGTCAACAACCAAATGCTCATCAACAGAAAATGGATAAACCAAACTGTGGTTTATCTGTATAATGGGATACTATGTGACAATAAAAAGGAACAAAGAACTGAAAAAATTAAAATACATGAAAGGGAAGGTGGAGTAGACATAATTTTCCCTATTCCTTTAAGTACAATTAAAAACCCTGGACATAAAATAAGAGGCTTGCCTGTAGCTCAGACAATAAAGAATCTGCCTGCAATGCAGGAGATGCAAGTTCGATCCCTGGGTTGGAAGATTCTCTAGAGAAGGGAATGGCAACCCACTCCAGTATTCTTGCCTGGAGAATCCCATGGACAAAGGAGTCTGGTGGGCTACAATCTATGGGGTTGCAAAAAGTCACATATGACTGAACTACTACTACTAGATATAACATAAACAAATATAAAAAGGCTCACAAAGATAGAAGGCAGCCTGCCTAGGAACCTCAGGATCCAGGAACAGCAGTATAAGGAGTCTCCTGAGTTTCCCTTTGGCCTTTTTTTTTGCCGCCTCATATATATACCGGACTTCCCTGGTGGCTCAGATGGTAAAGCGTCTGCCTACAATGCGAAGACCTGGGTTCAGTCCCTGGGTCGGGAAGATCTCCTGGAGAAGGAAGTGGCAACCCACTCCAGTATTCTTGCCTGGAAAATCCCACGGATGAAGGAACCTGGTGAGCTACACAGTTCATGGGGTCACAAAGAGTCGGACATGACTGAGTGACACTCATTCACTCACTCACTCATATATATACACCAGACTTAGAGCTGAATAAACCAACAACTAGGAAATATAGGTAGATACATACAAAAAAATACCCAACAAAAGCCAATGGACCAGGAAAAGAGCAACCTAGCAAAATGGAAACTTTTAGAACATAACCAGTCAAAAAAACCATGACTCTATCCCCACCCACTCTTGTATACACTGAGTGGGAAATTTAGATGTCTATGCTCCTGAGACTATAATGAAGAACTGTACCCAACATCCAACCACCTCAGTCATGGTGGTGTCAGAAAAACCCAAGGAAGAAATCAAGACTTGCATTCCGGATGGACAGTAAAAAGTCTCCATTCTCACACCTCAGTGTCAGCAGACATCACATGGAGAGCCTAGACTTTCATTCCTACCCACCAGTAAATAGGTAAATCGCCCCTTCCTCTGGGGATGGCACCAGAGGAAGTTCAGTGGGCAATTAAAACTCACATGAATTCCCAACTATAAACAGGCCACACACTTTTCCTTGTCATGTAAGTGGAGGTCGCCTGGAAATTAGTACTCAGGTAATAATACTTCTACCTCCCAGACAGGGAGGTATTAATTGAAGCCTACTGGGGAGCTAGACATGACAACCAGATCCAGCAGTAATGTAGAATCTCTATCTTGGATGTCAACAACACACAAAAACTGGCAGTAATGTGGTGATGTTATTACCCTCTTCCCTTGCCAGAGTGATGTCAAAAAAATACAACTAAAATAAAAAATAAAACCCACAGTCTTATAATTTTTTAAATGTTCATCAGTTCAGTTCAGTCACTCAGTCGTGTCCGATTCTTTGTGACCCCATGAATCACAGCACGCCAGGCCTCCCTGTCCATCACCAACTCCCGGAGTTTACCCAAACTCATGCCCATTGAGTCAGTGAAGCCATCCAACCATCTCATCCTCTGTTGTCCCCTTCTCCTCCTGCCCTCAGTCTTTCCCAGCAACAGGGTCTTTTCCAATGAGACAGTTCTTCGCATCAGGTGGCCAAAGCTTCAGCTGCAACATCACTCCTTCCAGTGAACATCCAGGACTGATTTCCTTTAGGATGAATTGGTTGGATCTCCTTGCAGTCCAAGGGACTCTCAAGAGTCTTCTCCAACACCACAGTTCAAAAGCATCAATTCTTCAGCGCTCAGCTCTCTTCATGGTCCAACTCTCACATCCATACATGACTACTGGAAAAACCACAGCCTTGACTAGATGGACCTTTGTTGACAAAGTAATGTCTCTGGCTTTTAATATGCTGTCTCAGTTGGTCATAACTTTTCTTCCAAGGAGTAAGCGTCTTTTAATTTCATGACTGCACTCACCATCTGCTGTGATTTTGGAGCCCAAAAACATAAAGTCAGCCACTGTTTCCACTGTTTCCCCATCTATTTGCCATGAAGTGATGGGACTAATTTAAAAAAAAATCACTCATCATATCTAGAACCAGAACTACTCAAAATTAATAAAAACTATCTATCTATATCAATACATCCTTATACTGAGACAAGAGAGATGTGAAAATTAACAAAGACTTTAAAGCAGCTGTGATGAAAAGGCTTCAGTGAGCAATTATGAGTATGAGTGAAACAAATGAAAAGAAAAAGGCTTAGCTATGAAATAGGAAATCTCAGCAAAGTCTTTAGAACTGAAAAATACCATAATCAAAACAAGAAGCTCAGTGAACAGGATGAAGGAGACAGAAGAAAGAATAGCTAACCTGAAAGATAAAACAATCGAAATTATCTAATCTGAACAAAAGAGAGAAAATAGACTTAAC
Organism: Budorcas taxicolor; assembly: GCF_023091745.1. Taxonomy (NCBI): domain Eukaryota; kingdom Metazoa; phylum Chordata; class Mammalia; order Artiodactyla; family Bovidae; genus Budorcas; species Budorcas taxicolor. Next base: position 17,687,731 of record NC_068927.1, on the reverse strand, counting down.
AAAACAAATGAAGATAATCTCAGAGAGCTGTGGGACTTCAACAAAGGTTTAACATTCATGTCACTGGACTTCCTGAATAAGAGAAAAAAAAAAAAGGGGACGGAGCATTAGGAAAAAAAAAAAAGCATCTGAAACAATGGCAGAAAAATTCCCAGTTAGCAAAAAACAAAAAGCTAAGTGAAACTCAAAAAAAAAAAAAAAAAAAAAAAACCCTTTCAGGACACATTATAACTTCTAAAAACTAAAGAAAAAGAAAAATCTTGACAATATCCAAAGAAAACATGTCTACAGGGAAAAAGCAATTAAATAACAGTGAACTGCTTGTAAAAAAAAAACACACACAAAAAACACAAAGCTAAAAGAATGTGACATAAGTGTTTTTAAGCATTCAAAGAAAGAACTGTCAACCCAGAATCTTATACCAGTAAATATATTCTAGATATTTATTTCTTTAAGCAAGGCATTCCCAGATGAAGGAAAAGTAAGAGGTCTGTCATAAGCAGATTTACCCTAAAAATAAAGTAAGTTCTCAAAACAGATGAGATGATGGAAGTAAGTTCTCAAAACAGAAAGGAAATGCTAGATAGTTAGAAAATGGTAAACAACACTACTGGCAAATACAATAGGCTTTTCTCCTGTTGAGTTTTATAAATTATGTTTGATAGTTACAGCAAAGTTATAATACTATGGTTGTAAATGTATATGGAGGAAATATTTAATATAATTAGATTATAAATGGGGGAGGACAACAAAACACATATGAAGGTAAAGTTTCTATAATCCCTCTACCTGATAAAATGATGACATTAATACACTGAGTACGTAAGTGTATATAATAATACCTAGAGCAGCCACTGAAAAGCCATAAAGAAAGATCATTCAAAACCACTATAGATAATCAAAATGGAATTCAAAAAACTGTTTCAGAACCAACAGGAAGGAAAAAGAAAACAGAGAAATGAAAAAAAAAAGAGAATAAATACAAAAATAAAATGGCAAATGTAAACTGAAACATATCAATAATTACATTCAATGTAAAAGTCTAAATATGGCAATTAAAGATTGGCAGAGTTGATCTAAAAACATGACCCAACTGTATGCAAGAGACTCTTTTTGAATATAATAATATATACAGGTTGAAAGTAAAGGGATTTAAAAAAGAAGTATCATGTAACCATCAATCTCTAATGAAAGCATATTTTGAAGTCCCAACCCAAAGAGATAGCATTTGGAGATGGGGCCTTTGGAAGGTAATTAGGCTTAGATTAGCTCATGAACTAGGTCATGAATGTGGAGCCCCTATGAATGATAGAATTAGTATGCCTGAGTCATACACACAGCATGTGGGATCTTAGTTCCCTGACCAAGGATGGAACCATGCCCCCTGCAGTGAAAGCATGGAGTCTTAATCCCTGGACCCCCAGGGAAGTCCCAGGATTAGTATCTCTTTGAGAAGAGAGACCACAGAGCTTGCTTTGTCTCCCTCTCTGGCGTGAAAGGACATGGCAAGAAGGTGACCTTCTGTAAATCAGAAAAAGTGCTCACCAGAGAACAGAGATGTCTGGCAACCTGATCTTGGACACTTTAGACTCCAGAATATATGAATACCCATTGTTTAAGCTACCCAGTCTATGGTACTTTGTTTTAGCAGGACAAATCAATGACTACAATTCTATATAACAGGAGTATACATTTTTTTTTTTCAAGTGCTCACATCAACATCAAGAGATCCTATCTTGGCCATAAACAAAATCTCAAGCCTATAAAAGAACTGAAATCCTACTGTACTCCTTAATCACAATGGCATCAAACTAGAATCAATAATAGGACAACAACAGGTACATCTGCCAACACATGTAAAGAAAACAATATATACCTGTCTACATAATCCACATGAATGAAAGAAGAATCTCAAGTGAAATAAAAAATACAGTGAATAGGATGAAAATGAAAATATAACATCAAAATTTGTATAGTATAACTAAAGTAGTACTAAGGGAAATTTACAGAACTAAATGTATATATTAGCAAAGAGAAAAGCCTCAAATCAATTATCTAATCCCAATGTAATTGAAGCTAGAAAAAGAGCAAAATAAACCTGAAGCAAACAGAAGGAAATAACACAGATAACAGAAAACAATGACAATTGATACACTCACACCCCCCCCCCCACACACACAAAAAACAGAAAAAAATCAGTGAAACAAACAACTGATCTTTAAAGGGCTAAAGAAAATTGACAGAAGCCTGACAAAGATATAAGACACAAATGACCAATATTAGGCATAAAACAGGAGATAACACTACAGACACTGTAGGTATCAAAAGGATAATGAGCAAATACTCTGAACAATTCAACATACATAGATTAAAAGGAATGAATCAATTCCTGGAAAAGCACAAACTAACACTACTCACTCAATATGAAATAATCTGAATAGTCCCATTTGTGTTAAGAAGTTGAATCCATAATTTTCAAATGGTCAAAAAAAAAAACCCCTCTCCATACCTATACGATTTCATTGAAGAAATCTACCAAACATTTAAAGAAAAATTGACACCAATTTTACACAATCTCTTTCAGAAAATAGATGGGGAAAAAAACACTTCAGAGTTCATTTAATTGAAGCTAGCATTACCCTGATACTAAAACAAAACAAAGACAATGCAAAAAAGAAATCTATAGGCCAATATCTTTCATGACTACAGATATTAAAATCTTTTTAAAATTAGAAAATAGAATTTAGCAATATGTGAAATGAATTATCCCCATGACTGACCAGGTGAGGTTTAGTCTAGGGACAAAAGGATAGTTTGATAATCAGACATTAATCAACATAATCTACCATATTAACAGCCTAAAGAAGGAAATTCACAGATTCATATTGGTGGTATCAGCAAAGGAATAGACATATAGAACCCAGAAATAGTCCAATATAAATATGTCCACTTTATTTTTAGCAAGAGCCCAAAGGCATTTCAATGGAGGGAAGACAGTCCTTTCTGCAAATGCAAATGACACTGGTGCAAATGGACATTCATTGAAAAAAACAAAAAACAAAAAAACAAAACCTTCAACATCATACCTTATACAAAATTAACTCAAAATAGATCATGAACTTAAATATAAGACAAAACACTGTATAACTTTTATAAAACAAACCACCAGAGAAATACATCAAAATCAAGGTTACCCAGGGTTGTCAGAATTTACACCAAAAGCGGAATCCTTAAAAGAAAAACTTTATAAACTGAGTTTCATTAAAATCAAAAGCTTGCTCTAACCAAAACAACAACGAAAAAACCATGCTGCAGACTAGGAGAATATATTTGCAAAACACAGAATTAAAGGACTAGTATCAAGAATTATTTATGTACAAAGAATTCTCAAAAATCAACAATTAAACACCATCCAATTAGAAAATGAGCAAAAGACATGAAGAGACATTTCACTGAAGATGCAGATGATATATAGTCACATGAAAAGATCCAACACCATTATCCATTAGGAAATGCAAATTAAAACTACAATAAGCTACCAAACATCAGGGAATGTTAAGTCAAGTGGGCCTTAGAAAGCATCACTATGAACAAAGCTCCTGGAGGTGATGGAATTCCAGTTGAGCTATTTCAAACCCTGAAAGATGATGCTGTGAAAGTGCTCCACTCAATATGCCAGCAAATTTGGAAAACTCAGCAGTGGCCACAGGACTGGAAAAGGTCAGTTTTCATTTCAATCCCAAAGAAAGGCAATGCCAAAGAATGCTCAAACTACTGCACAATTGCACTCATCTCACATGCTAGTAAAGTAATGCTCAAAATTCTCCAAGCCAGGCTTCAGCAATATGTGAACCGTGAACTCCCTGATGTTCAAGTTGGTTTTAGAAAAGGCAGAGGAACCAGAGATCAAATTGCCAACATCCACTGGATCATTGAAAAAGCAAGAGAGTTCCAGGAAAACATCTCTTTCTGCTTTATTGACTATGCCAAAGCCTTTGACTGTGTGGATCACAATAAACTGTGGAAAATTCTGAAAGAGATGGGAATACCAGACCACCTAACCTGCCTCTTGAGATACCTGTATACAGGTCCGGAAGCAAAGGTTAGAACTGGACATGGAAGAACAGACTGGTTCCAAATAGGAAAAGGAGTACATCAAGGCTGTATATTGTCACCCCGCTTATTTAACTTATATGCAGAGTACATCACGAGAAACGCTGGACTGGAAGAAGCACAAGTTGGAATCAAGATTGCTGGGAGAAATATCAATAACCTCAGATATGCAGATGACACCACCCTTATGGCAGAAAGTGAAGAGCAGCTAAAAGAAGCCTCTTGATGAAAGTGAAACAGGAGTGTGAAAAAGTTAGCTTATAGCTCAACATTCAGAAACTGAAGATCATGGCATCTGGTCCCATCACTTCATGGGAAATAGAGGGGGAAACAGTGGAAACAGTGGCAGACTTTATTTTGGGGGGCTCCAAAATCACTGCAGATGGTGATTGCAGCCATGAAATTAAAAGACGCTTACTGCTTGGAAGGAAGGTTATGTCCAATTGAGACAGCATATTGAAAAGCAGAGACATTACTTTGCCAACAAAGGTCTGTCTAGTCAAGGCTATGGTTTTTCCAGTGGTCATGTATGGATGTGAGAGTTGGACTGTGAAGAAAGCTGAGTGCTGAAGAATTGATGCGTTTGAACTGTGGTGTTGGAGAAGACTCTTGAGAGTCCCCTGGACTGCGAGGAGACCCAATCAATCCATTCTAAAGATCAGTCCTAAAGGACTGATGCTAAAGCTGAAACTCCAGTACCTTGGCCGCCTCATGAGAAGAGTTGAAAAAAACTCTGATGCTGGGAGGGATTGGGGGCAGGAGGAGAAGGGGACGACAAATGATGAGATGGCTGGATGGTATCACCGACTCAATGGATGAGTTTGAGTGAATTCTGGGAGTTGGTGATGGACAGGGAGGCCTGGTGTGCTGCAATTCATGAGGTTCCAAAGAGTCGGACATGACTGAGTGACTGAACTGAAGCTACCACTACAAACAAATCAGAGTAAATAAAGTAAAAACTAGTGATAACACCAAATGCTGCCAAAGATTCAGAGAAATGACATCATACACTGCTAGCAGGAATGTAAAGCAATATGGGACTCTCAAAAATATTCTTGCAGTTTCTTAACTGAACTACTGGACATTCATCCCCCATAATCATTTACAACTGTTTTCTTCTAAGAGTTTTATAATTTTAGTTCTTACTTTTAGGTCATTGATCCTTTTCCAGGTAATTTTTGTATTATATACTGCACAAAGTAGGGACCCAAATTCATTCTTTTGTATCCAGTTGTCCCAGCACCATTTGGTAAAAAGACTATATCCTTCTCTATCAATTATCCTTGCAACTTTGTCAAATCAACTGACCATACATTTATGGGTTTCTTTCTAGATCAGCAATTCTACTGCACTGATATCTGTATCTCTTGTTATACTTGTACCACACTATTTAATTATTGTAGCAGATTACTTAAGCTCATTGTAGTAAGCTCATTACTGTAGTAAATTTTGAAGTTGCAAAGTGTGAATCCTCCAACTTTGTTCTTTATCAAGGGTTGTTTTGGCTATTCTGAGTCCCTTACATTTCCATGCACATTTTAGGATTAGTTTGCCAATTTCTTAAAAAAAAAAAAAAAAGAAGACAGATTTTTGAGATGGAATACACTGAACACCCCTAGAGTAGGAAATGCAACCCATTTCAATATTCTTGCCTGGAAAATTCCACGGACAGAGGAGCCTGGTGGTATAGCGCTATAGTCCATGGGATGGCAAAGAGTCAGATGTGACTGAGCACACACTGAACACAGGATATCTTTACATTCTTGTATGTCTTCTTTAAGTTTTTTCAACAATATTTTATTGTTTTTGATGTACAAGTCTTGCATTTCTTTTGTAATCCCCTCTACTTTAAAAGTGAGGAAACTTAAGTTCTGAAAGATTGAATGTAAGTGACTTTCAAATGCATCCTTACTTTCTCTTTGGTGAAAACTCTTTTCCTTACTACAATATATGCAGACCATGTTACCCTGGTTCTCAAGAACAACTAAGCCAATAATCTGGTATTGCTTCCCAGGTGACCCTAGTGATGAAGAACTCACCTGTCAATGGAGGAGATGTAAGAGATGTGGGTTTGATCCCTGGGTCTGGAATATCCCTGGGAGGAGAGCATGGCAACCCACTCCAGCATTTTTTGCCTAAAGAAACCCATGGACAGAGAAGCCTGGAGGGCTACAGCCCAAAGGGTCACAAAGAGTCAGACAAGACTGGAGCAACTTAGCATGCACACACTACTGACTCAAATCTGCAGTCCAGCATTTCACTTTCAGTGAAGAAGTACCTCACACTTCCACAGGTTAAACAAATTTCAAAACAATCCACATGGTACTCGCCAGTATTCTTTAGAGAAGGGGCATAGTCTCTTTTCATAGCCAAAGTCACTTTAGAGAAATGACGAGGCCTACAACCTGGAGGAACAAAGTCCAAATGAAGAGTATGTGCTAGTTTAAAATATGTCTGCCAAATCTCTGCCTTTTATCAAAAGGTGGAGTTTAATTCCCCTCACTTATCTTACTGAATCTAACAGATGGGATGTAGTGAAAGTTATGCTGCATGATTTCCGAGGCTAGGTCATAAAAAGATATAGCTTCCACCTGGCCTGTGGGTTTTGGGACACGGAACCTTGGAACCTAGCTACCACAATGTGCGGAATCTATATGGAAAACTTCATATAAGTCTTCCTGCTGAAGTCCCAGTCAACACTCTGATACCCAAGTAAGGAAGTCTTCAAAGTTGACTCTAGCCCCAGCCACAACCGATGGTAAACATGAGACCCTAAGTATGAACCACTCTAGTTAGCCTAGTCAATCCTCTGAACCATGAGAGTTAACAATAGTAAAAGATTGCTGTTTTGCTGTTTTATGGTTCTAAGTTTGGGATGCTTTACTTGAAACAGTAGGTAGCAAGAAAAGAACCTAAGGCAGGTTTCTAACTGCACATGCACCCAGCACAATCATACCTAGCCTTGAACAGTCCAAATGGAAACCAAACAGCACCTGCATAAGAATTCTAAATTCTTAGAACCTAAGGGTTAGAAGAGCCATAGGAATCATATACTCTGACAATGCATGCAAAAACATTCGCTGCCAATTGATTTTATTACTTAAGGATGTGTTCTCAATGCCCAGGGAGTTCTCCGTTAGACCCCAGTGCACAAAGTTCTAAGTTTAAAAATGGTGCAGAAAGACAGCTAAGGGATGAATTAGCAAACTGTCCTCTAAATAAAGCACTACAAAAGAAAGAAACATTGTATCTGGATTATAGTAAAGGTTGAGTTCTTACCATTTCAATTTTCTTTACCAATGCAATTGGTTGAATAATTGGACTTACCTGAAACTCACAAATATGTTAATTTATTATTGACTGGTTATTTAAATCTTTGGCAACAGCAAGATATTTACGTGACTATTACCAACAGAGCATTCATCAATTTGGTTCTTTAAAGGTGTTACCTTACATTTACTTACAGGAACTAAAATAAAGTGTTTACCTGGGAGACAGTTTTTAATCAAGTGATTTATTGCATAAACGAAAGCTTCTCTAGAAAAGATAATGGGTTTGGACTAGGTGATTTAAAACCCAGCATCGAATCCAAAAAATTAACTGGCAAGCATGGAAATTAAATTCACAATCTCATATTCATTAACATTATGCTTTAACTCCCTGAGGTGCCCAATCATACTTCCTAAAAAAAGAGACCTTACAGTACTACGGTTTTAATGGATGTTCATGAATTGTTCAGTACAGGAAAAATACATAAAATGAAGCAGAATGGATGGATAACTGCCTGTATTATAGCTCAATGACTAGAACATCAGAAATGACTTAAGAAGAATAAGTAGTTACTTTAAATAACAAGTACTATATGAAATAAAATGGTCACTAAAAGTATCTTAAACTGAACAAAGTGGTGCTATGATGGTTACTTATTTTAGTGATAGCCTTCTTGATTGGAAAAGCCTAGAGAATAGAACATAAAATTATATTCCCCCCAACAAAACCCCAATAATCTTTCCTTATGGATATATATCTGTTATGGGCTTCCCTGATAGCTCAGTTGGTAAAGAATCCACTTGCAATGCAGGAGACTCCAGTTTGATTTCTGGGTTGGGAAAGATTCTCTGGAGAAAGGATAGGCTACCCACTACAGTACTCCTGGGCTTCCCTTGTGGCTCAGCTGGTAAAGAATCAGCCTGCAAAGTGGGAAACCCGGGTTTGAACCCTGGGTTGGGAAGATCCCCTGGAGAAAGGAATGGCTATCCACTCTAGCATTCTGACCTGGAGAATTCTATGGACTGTATAGTCCATGGGTTGCTAGGAGTCAGACATGACTGAGCAACTCTCACTTTCACGTATGTATAATAATCTTTCCATTTGGGCATTGTTGTTGTGGTTCAGCTGCTAAATCGTGGTTTAGCTGCTAAGTCATGTCTGACTTTGCAACCTCATGGACTACAGTATGCCAGGTTTTCCCTGTTCTTCAGTATTTCCCAGAGTTTGCTCAAATCATGTCCATTGAGTCGGTGATGCCATCCAACCATCTCATCCTCTGTCATCCCCTTCTCCTCCTGCCCTCAATCTTTCCCAGCATCAGGGTCTTTACCAAGAAGCTGGCTATTCACATCAGGTGGCCAAAGAACCGGAGCTTCAGTTTCAGCATTAGTCCTTCCAGTGAATGTTCACGGTTGATTATATATCTACATTACTAAGTTGTTACAACTTTCCTTTTTGCTTTCCAATAGCCAAAAAATTTAAAGTTAGGTTTGAGATTCCATTCATATTTTATAGAGGACTCATCTCTTCTCCACCTGTAATGCAGGAGACCCTCGTTTGATTCCTGGGTCAGGGAGACCCCCTGGAGAAGGGATAAGCTACCCACGCTAGTGTACATGGGCTTCCTTGGTGGCTCAGACAGTAAAGAATTGGCCTGCAATGAGGGAGACCTGGGTTTGATCACTGGCTTAGGAAGATCCCCGGGAGGAGGGCATAGCAACCAACTCCAGTATTCTTGCCTGGAGAATCCCATGGACAGAGGAGCCTGGAGGGCTACAGTTCACATGGTCGCAAAGAGTCAGACATGACTGAGTGACTAAGCGCAGCTCATTCTCTTCTCCAAAACAGTTTTGGCTTAAAGTGTTTAAAGGTAGCCCCAAGGAGTAAAAACACCCTTACTTAAACGAGGAAGGGAAAATTTTTAAATTAAAATACTGAATTTAATGTAGAACAGCTAAAAAGACCACCTGGATATGTAACTCTGGGGATTAAGAATTAGTGTTATACTTTCTGCCTATGGATGCCACTGAGTAAGCATCGTTGAAGTCTTCCCCCTCCACTGCCACCATGTCTAACTCAAAGTCTCCCAAAGAGCCTGAACAGCTGCGGAAGCTCTTCATCAGAGGACTGAGCTTTGAAACAAATGATGAGAGTCTAAGGAGCCATTCTGAGCAATGGGGAACGCTCACAGACTGTGCAGTAATAAGGAATCCAAACACCAAGTGCTCTAAAGGCTGCGGGTTTGTCACACAGGCCTCTGTAGAGGAGGTGGACAAAGCCATGAATGCAAGGCCACACAAGGTGGATGGAAGAGTTGTAGAACCTAAGAGCCCGTCTCAAGAGAAGATTCTCAAAGAGGTGGTGTGCACTTAACCGTGAAAAAGATTTTTGTTGGTGGCATTAAAGACACTGAAGAACACCACCTGAGAAATTATTTACAATAGTAGGGGAAAACTGCAGTGACTGAAATCATGACTGACCGAGGCAGTGGCAGAAAGAGAGGCTTTGCTTTTGTAACCTTTGATGACCATGATTCCATAGACAACACTGTCATTCAGAAATACCACACTGTGAATGGCCACAACTATGAAGTAAGAAAAGCCCTATCAAGGCTTGCCTAAGCAAGAGATGGCTAGTACTTCATCCAATCAAAGAGGTCAAAGTGGTCTGGAAACTTTGATGGCAGCCATGGTGGTGGTGGATATTGGTTGCAGTGGGGACGGCTATAACAGATTTGGTAATGATGGAAGCAATTCTGGAGGTGGCAGAAGCTACAATGATTTTGGCAATTGTAATAATCAATCTTCAAATTTTGGACCCATGAAAGGAGGAAACTTTGGAGGCAGAAGTTCTGGCTCCTACGGTGGTGGAGGCCAATACTTTGCCAAACCAGGAAACCAAGTGGCTATGGTGGTTTCAGTAGCAGCAGTACCTGTGACAGTCGGAGAAGATTTTAATTACTGCCAGGAAACAGAGTTTAGCAGGAGAGGAGAGCCAGAGAAGTGATAGGTTACAACAGATTTGTGAACTCAGCCAAGCACAGTGGTGGCAGGGCGTAGCTGCTACAAAGAAGACATGTTTTAGACAATACTCATGTATATGAGCAAAAACCTTGAGGACTGTATTTGTGATTAATTGTGTAACAGGTTATTTTAGTTTCTGTTTTATGGAAAGCGTAAAGTATTCTAATAAAGAGTTTTAATGTAGGGTTTTTTTTTTTTTGCAGTCATGCTGTTGATTGCTAAATGTAATAGCCTAATCATGATGCTGATACATGCTTTTTTTTAAAATGTGCTATGTAAAGTTAATCTACTCTGAAGCCATTTTGGTAAACTATCCCAACAGTGTAAAGTTAGAATTCTTTCAGGGTGATGCCAGGTTCCACTCAAAATGTATTTACAACCTGCTTTGGTGGAGAAGCTTTTGTCTTCGAACCTTGTTGTAGTTGAACTGACAGTTACTGTGTTGTGACCTGGAGTTCGCCGTTAAAAGAGTCACCCATGCAAAGTCATGGAGTTTTTTTGATTATTAATGACTGTTGGCACATCCTATGCAATATATCAAAATTGAATTATGATACCAAATAAAGTTATAGATGGGAATGAAGCTCATGTATCATCCATTATCAGGTATAATCAATAGAAGATTTAACATCTTCAAAAAAAGAATTTGTGTTATAATAAATAGGTAACTAATACATGAAGGAAAATGAAATTAAATCAAATAATATTAATATAAGATTTTGAAATGTAAGGAAATTTATTATAAGACTTAGAGAATAAACAAGAAAAAAGGAGAATTATTTGCAATAGTTCTAGACACCCTAGGAGAAACTGAAGGAGTATGTTGTTCAAGGAAAAGTCAGATCAACAGAAAAGTCAGGAGAGCAGGGAATGGTTGCTCAGGAAACATTCAGTTACACTGAGCTTAGAGCAATGGATTCTTTTACCAAATCCTGAAAAGGATGAGGATGCTGCAAGAATGGGTTAAGATGGTTAAATGTAATGAGATCACTTTTTAGAAAAAAGTTCTGAAGCTTATCTAAGAAATGCTAAATAATTCAAGAATTTGGACTAAAACAGATACAGGCAAACCTGGGGCTGAAAAGGGCAGATTAGGAAGGGAATGACAAAGGCATTAGGCTAAATTGAGCTTTACTGATTGCTAAGCAAAGATATCCTTGAAACTTAGCAAAATGTCACCAAAATGGTACACCTTGCTGTTCTTTCAAACTTTAGGAAAACTTTTTAAGACATTAAATTACAACATGATACAGCAGAAATGACTTTGGATTTTCAAGCCAACCACCTGGAATTCAGTTCTGGCTCCATTATCTTTTGATTTGTATCACTTAAGGAATGGAGGGGAAAAAAATCACAAAGTCTTCTAAACTTTAGTTTCCTCCTGTAAAAAGGCAGTAATGCTTCCTGCCTGGACTAAATGAAACTTACCCTGTAACTGTAGTGCCAGGGTTTAAAATTACTAGAGAACCACTGAGCATGGATGCTGAAGGGGAAGCCTCTATCCTTAGAATACTATGTGTATGGGTTTTAGGGACCTACGGGCAGTAATCATTTTTGACCAACATGCAGTTTAGAAGGGACATGCACTGTGTGTGGCAAAGGAGGAAAGGGATATTTACCAAGTCAGTGAGCACAAGACCCTAGTGATCGTCAAAGCAACAGACTGTGCTCCGAGCCCTGCTAAGGAGAACTGCACAGCACAGAGACAGAGATTGGCAAAGAAAGTTAGAAGGCAAAGGGCAATATGAGTACTTTTAGCAAGAATTACTATATACTATTTCAGGCTTTTAAAAATTATGAGAATAACTTAAGAATACAACAAGGATATCACATTAAGCAGTCCTTGGATCAGACCAACTAGGTACTAGGATCAGATAATTAACTAGGATCAGATAATTCTGGGAGGTCTCACAGCAACAGATTAAGAATTGGGATTTCATCCCTGACCAGTAGCTGCTCTACATTTGACTTCCAGGCATAAGCACGGAAAGATACTGGCCTCCCACCACCACTGCCAACACTACATCCATGAGAGCCACAGGGCTCAGGTCTCCTGCAGTTTCAAACTAGACACTGTGTCAGCAGAGGTGACAGATCTGAAACAGGCCTGTGAGTATCTGAGCTAAGAAGCACTGTGGATAAAGAAATTTAAGTTATTTACAGCATTATACCATGGAAAATTAGAAGATGAATGTTAAATATATAAAATGCACCATCCAAAGCTAAATAGCAAACTTCATTTCCCATCCATCTGAATAAAATTGGCCTGCTACAATCAAGGTTAGTTTTGCATGCAAAAGGTAGCAGAGAATATCATTTAATGATTTTCCAAGACTTGAAGTAAAATCCTTAATGATTCAATTTAAAGACTGACACCTCAGTTACAGGAGAACAAGTTGGAGTCTCTTTTTTCACTGTTGTCGTTTAGTTAGTCCTGTCTGACTCTTTTGTGATCCCATGGACAGTAGCCTGCCAAGGGACTTGCCAACACCCTGACTTTCTAAGATGAATGGTAACTTTTACCCAAGAGTCTTTCTGAGTTTAACAACTTTTATAAACAGAAAAAATCCTACTCTAAATATTTTATACCAAAAATGTCAGTGGGACCACACTGGCATATATTAAATAGTTATTAACAAGCAGAAAGGAACCTGATAAATAACTACTGAAAAGGTAAATTAAAAAAAAATCACGTTTTCCAATCATAAACTTTGTCTTGAATTTGACTGCTAATTTGAAATGTTGAGAACTTACAGCTGAAATATAATATTTTCTTGCTATATTTAGTATTTGCCTGAATTTAATGTCTGAATTATTTCTCTCCTTTATTGTCTTCCTTACACATTGTTACTATTCTACTCTGTATAAACATGCCTCATATGAATCATAAAACTTAAATAAAGTTTGTATGTGAGTTGACCAGAGTTAAATGAAAAATCCTTTTTATTTCAATCTTTGTTATTAAAATATTCTTAAACGTGTGAGTGTACTTTCATTTCAATGTTTACTTATGCATTGTTCAAATGCTTTATAAATATCAACTCAATCATTACAACTTCATAAAGTAGAAAGCATTATCATCTTCATTTTATAAATGAGGAAAACTGAGGCAGAGACATTATATGGCAAGTAATCTGGAGCAGATTTTAGTTTTCTGAATATCTTATATCAACTTAATCTTTTTGTGTGTGATTAGTCCTTCTATTCAAAAAAGTATTGAGCTGCAGATTCCTCTTAACCACTGTTTCCTAAACTGTTTCACTACTTCATTTAAGTCTCGATGATCTAAACTGACCTATAGCTGATAACCTTTAGATTATTAAACTTTTAGTGTGAAATGGATAGGACTAACTGAGCTACACTTTTTAGTTAAACAAAACATAAAGGGTGTGAGTATCTCTCGTTGGGATAAAAATCAGCTCTATAACGCAAAAAGGAATTTTAGATGCGATGCATTTACAACTGCTGTTTGGCAATTTTAATGTACTTGACCTTTCAAACAGTGTAATTTAAAAGAGGAAAAAGAAAATGACTTGGTTGAACAGAAAGGTCAGGTCTTAGACTGAATACTGATATGCATGTCCTGACACGTTGTGAAGCTGGCAAAGACACTCATATGCTCTTTTCCTGCATCTGTTAATGGGTACTGAGAGGAGACTCTTCCTTTAATTTTAAGTGAATTTCACTTGAAATATATTAATATATAGAAGAAAAGAGAGATGAAAACTACACAGAAACCAGAGTTCCAACCTAGTTCTTTGATCTTTATTCACATTCCACACATTCAAATTAAAAATAGAAAGCAAAACACTCAGAAGTCAGCAAATTACCTCGAATGTAGCTCTGTGCTGCCGTTATTATATTTGCTTCCTCTTTCCCAGACACCGAAGTCAGGCACCCGGTAAACTCTTTCTACACAAAATACAAGGTTCTGAATAAAAGAGACCTAAAAGAAGAAAAAGAAACATAAGGACATGTGAAATAACAGGACCTTTAGATACTGATATTTAGATAATAATACTTGGAGTCTAAAATGTCAGATGTTAAATAAGTCTAAAACTTTGGAGATAAAAAGGTATTTCTCAGTTCTAAAATGAGTCAATCTCATGTTAGATCACCCTAGAGTCTTGAGTCTATTACTCCTAGAATCTCATCTTTCCCCTGCCTTTCCTATATAGCTATAAATAACCCATTTTCACACACTCAAAAGCTTACAGTTCAAGATGGGCTCAACCAATAAGCTGGGAGTCACAGCTTTTATGTAAAGATTTCAGACATCTGTTTAAATGTATATTTTCAATAGTAACTATGGAAAGCAAAGATTATAATCAGTTCTTCTTTATGTTAATAAAAACACTATCTTATGTGGGCTACTAGTCCTAATTGCAGGGTTTTTAATTTAGTCATCATGTTTGATTCAATAATATGTGCACCTGCCTACCTTTTATCTCATTATCACTCTTAAGTGGCAATACATATTCCTCCACCTCCACACCTAATAAATAACATGTATGTACTTTTAAGAATGACACGATAATAACACTGAAAACCAAGGTAAGGTTCCATCAGACTAGAAACTTGACAAATTACAGGAAGAGAGAAAGCAGTAGGAAAGAACTGATTGAGAAATCAGAGCAGAGGAAAGAAAACATAGCCTCTTAAAATGATTCTCCCCTGTCTCTAAGTCTCTAAGCCCAGAGTCAACAAATACATTGATCAAGAGTAGATTAGGAAGCAGTCTAACCTAGATTCTCTCACAAGTGATGAATGGCTGAGGCAGCTGAATCCATGACCTTTTCATTCTCAGTCCCAACACAGAGGTATCTGCCCTCAGAGCCTAGAACGTCTCACACGTTTCAGTGAAGGAGAAAGTAACGAGGGTGTTGGAGCCTCTCAGAAACAGAACAGAGCCATCTAGGTTTCAAAAAACACACATCTATCCCATCACTTCTCTATCAAAGAATGGAGCATTACACGCCTACAGTAAACTTTTTCTTACTTCAAATATTGGAGAGGGTCTTCCCAGCTTTCCCAGTTTCTTGTTACCTTACCTATTCCCTGAGGAAATTCTGCCTGTATAAAAAACCTGGTGTACTTTCATAAAACTGGGTGTCTTCAGTTTTTCCCTGGTCTTCAGAGTTATTTAGATTCTATACTTACTTTATACTTGTCAGGTCGCCAGGTTAAAAGCTTTAAAACCATCTAAATTCTCCTTTCTCTGATGACAAATTTCTCAAGTATATAGTCCATATACCTGCTTCTTCCCCATCTTAGGAGGATGTCAGGACCAATCCTGGAGAGACCCACAAGCAAAAACAGGCAATCATGGTTTCCTAGAGCAGAGACTCAAGAGCAGAAACTGCTTAGGAATTAGTGCTGGGGAATTAAAACCTGAACTGTAATTGTTGAATTGCTAGAAGCTCACTTAAAAACTTGTGAAAGTTAAAAAATGCCCAAGGGATCCAGTTTTAAGGGGGTCTCCACAATACTGTGAGGTTTACCTCCAAGAGCTCAATCAAGTTCCCATAGAAAATATCCTAGAAAAATCCCCTCTGGTTTCCAGCAAGGAGAGAGGATAAGGAACAATTCTGAAATACACCAAAACATTCTGTTTTTCTTAAGACAGTCTCTGCTCAGGGGAAACCTGTTAACCAAAGCCAGACCTGCTGGGCTATGAACCCTCCTGGGGTTATTACATAAATAAGGTACCCTATAACCTTTTCAAAACACACAAAAATTGGTATCTAAAACTTACTTGGTCTTAAACCTTTCTTCAGATAAGGAATTATGGACCAGCATAACTTTCATGAACTCAGAAATAAATATTTCTTATACTTCACACACATGTAATACTGTGCTTTAGTAAAGACTGGACACTTAGAGGAAATAAGCAATGGCTAGAACATGAAAATAAAGATCACAACCATTTCCAAGTCAGGGTATTTTATGTACTAATTTCAATTCTGACTCTAGTTTATGTACCCAATGTTGTTAGCCCTTTGCTCTGTCTTCACACCAATTTCTAATGTGCTACCTTGCTTTGAAGGCATATATCTTTTGGATACTTTTGGGAAAAAAAAAACTGTACAGAAAGATTTCTAATCTGAAACAGAATCAAATGTTTTCTGTGGTATTTTCTAAATATTTTTAGCTTATGTATAAAATAATAAATCAAATATCTGAAATAGTTTCAAAACAGATCTAAATGTCACTGAAACAATTACATTTGGGAGATAGTGAACTGATGTAATGATGTGCTAATAGAAAATTCTTAGAGGACTTCATAAAACTTAAGGTATATGCAGTAAAAAAAAAAAGTAACAAATTAGCAATTAAGATGGTCTCAAATTGATTACGCATTTCATCTATCTGAGCATGACTGTGTTGTTTATGGCCACCAAAAAATTTTTAACCTTATAAACCACAGGATAGTGGGGCAGTTAGTGCCACAGTGGCATTTACGGACGAGGTTCTTCCACCATTTACTCTATAATTCTTTGGGGGTTTTCTGAGGATGAGGGAAGGAGCAGGAGAGAGAAGAGAATTTACTTTTATCTACTATCCATACCAATTTATGTTTTCCTCAATTCATATTATCAGTCAGAATTTCTTCAAATACTGCCTTTCCTCAATTCTCTCTATCCTTTTCATCCTTGGACCTCATTCTATCCTCAATTATTCTCAAACTTTCGTTCATATTTGCTATCTTTTGACATTCTGGATAATTTCTCAAGAATTATTTTCCTGTACATAAATTTTTTCTTCAACAATGTCCAATCTACTCTTTAATATGTTCATTAATGTTTTAATTGTTCATATTTATCATTTCTAAAAATATTATTTCTTTCTAGTATACTTTTTATTCCAGCACTTCACCCAGCTACTTCATACTACATTTAAATATCAATTTCAATGAAGATATTTCCTGGAAGAAAAAAACTTCCTTGATTCCCTAAGTCTGGATGAAATATCTATCTTATTCATCATTTCACCCTAGCATCTATCATTGTGTCTTATACATAGAAGCTCTTCATGAAATACTTGAACAAAATTGGCATATAATTTACAAATCTGTAAACACTGACAGAGAAGCCACTGATGAGTTATTCTTGTAACTGTGTTATACTATTACAAGTTATAACTGCAGGTACATCCAATTCTAAAGACCTTTCATCCAGAGATTTCAAAGAAAAGATTATTTATGTCATCCTAGTAAATATACTAGCAGGCTGCTTGGCTCAGATGGTTAAGAATCTGCCTGCAATGCAGGAGACCTGGGTTCAATCCCTGGGTTGGGAAGATCCCCTGGAGAAGGGAGAAGGCTACCCACTCCATCATTCTTGCCTGGACAATTCCACGGACAGAGAAGCCTGGTGGGCTACAGTCCATGGGGTCACAAAGAGTTGGACATGACTGAGTGATTAACACCTTCACTTTTAGTAAATATACTGAAATAAATTACATAATCTATGCCAGTCCAGAATACTGCAACCAAATGAAAAACAATAGCCATTTTTCAATACTGTTAAAAACCAAATAATACAACTTGAATTAAAATACCCATAAAGGCCTTTACTAATTTTTAAGTGAGTAAAGTGGAATTCTCATGATACAGTAAGCAGAAAAATACTAAACTCTTCTCTTAAGATAACCCAGGCAGGCAATGTGGAGACACTGAATAAACACAAAGGTATTTCAGAACTGGAAACCAATATCCTCAAAGAATGTTACTCACAAATCAAACATCTGAATACAAAATTTAGCACCTCATCATTAGTGACTTCATTCCCATGGTAATTGAGAATCTGTGGCTAATAGTAACAGAATCAAAATGTACTAAAGTTGTAGAACTATGATTAAGGAACAAAAGAGATAGGTTACTGCAAAGGTTATTTTGTCACACTGTGGAATATTAATGGCACTTTTCTGTTAACTCTTAATGAGAAATATAGGAAGATTATATATCTTAAAGTGAAAGTAAAGTCACTAAGTCATGTTCAACATCTTGCAAACAAATGAACTGTAGCCCAACAAGCTCTTCCATCCATGGGATTTTCCAGGCAAGAATAGTGAAGTGGGTTGCCATTTCCTTCTCTAGGGGATCTTCCTGACCCAGGGAAGATCCTTATATATCTTAAGTAGCACTTAATTACATGGAAAAGGAACTGTTCAAAATTTTAGTTACTTTCTCATGGAAACTTACATTGCCATATGTAAAATAGATAGCGAAAAGGAAATTGATATATGTCTCAGGAAACTCAAACAGGGGCTCTATATCAATCTAGAGAGGTGGGATGGGAAAGGAGAAGGGAGGGAAGTTCAAGAGGGAGGGGATCTATGTATACCTATGGCTGATTTATTCTGACAAAAAAAAATTCTGTAAAGCAATTATCCTTCAATTAAAAAATAAATATTTTTTTAAAAGAAAAAAATAAAGGAAAAAAATAACTTTCAGAAGTTCTTGCTTCCCACTTACAGTGTTGCTGTTGTTCAGTTGCACAGTCGTGTCTCTCTGTGACTCCTTGGACTGCAGCACACCAGGCCTCCCTGTCCTTCACCATCTCCCGGAGCTTGCTGAAACTCATGTTTACTGAGTCTGTGACGCCATCCAACCATCTCAGCCTCTGTCATCCCCTTCTGCTCCTGCTTTCAATCTTTCCCAGCATTAGGGTCTTTTCCAGTGAACTGGCTCTTCATATCAGGTGGCCAAAGAATTGGAGCTTCAGGCAGCATCAGTCCTTCCAATTAATATTCAGGATAGATTTCCATCCTTTGATCTCCTTACAGTGAAGGGACTCTCAAGAGTCTTTTCCAACACCACAGTTTAAAAGCATCAATTCTTTGGCACTCAGCTTTCTTTATGGTCCAACTCTCACATCTATACATGACTCCTGGAAAAACCACAGCTGTGACTATACAGACCTTTGTGAGCAAAATGATGTGTCTCTGCTTTTTAACACACTGTCTAGATTTGTCTTAGCTTTTCTTCCAAGGAGCAAGTATCTTTTAATTTCAAGGCTGCAGTCACCATCCATAGTGATTTTGGAGCCCAAAAAAATAAAGTCTGTTACTGCTTTCACTTTTTCTCTTCTATTTGCCATAAAGTGATGTGACTAGAAGGCATGGTCTTAGTTTTTTGAATGTTGAGTTTTAAGCCAGCTTCCTCACTCTCCTCTTTCATCTTCATCAAGAGGTTCTTTAGTTCCTCTTTGCTTTCTGTCATAAGGATGGTATCATCTTCATATCTGAGGTTACTGATATTTCTCCTGGCAATCTTGATTCTAGCTTGTGCTTCATCCATCCCAGCATTTTGCACGATGTACTCTGCATATAAGTTAAATAAGCAGAGTGACAATATACAGCCTTGATGTACTTCTTTCCCAATTTGGAACCAGTCCACTGTTCCATGTGAGGTTCTAACTGTTGTTTCTTGACCTGCATACAGGTTTCTCAGGAGACAGGTAAGGTGGTCTGGTATTCCCGTGTCTTTAAGAATTTTCCACAGTTTGCTGTAATCCATACAGTCAAAGGCTTTGCCGTAGTCAATGAAGCAAACGTAGATGCTTTTCTGAAATTCTCTTGCTTTTTGTATGATCCAACGGATGTTGAAAATTTGGTATCTTGTTCCTCTGCCTTTTCTAAATCCAGCTTGCACATCAGGAAGTTCTTAGTTCATGTACTCTTGAAGCCTAGCTTGGAGGATTTTGAGCATTACTTTGCTAGCATGTGAAATCACTGCAATTGTGCGGTAATTTGAATATTCTTTGGCATGGCTATTCTTTGGCACTGCCCTTCTTATTTCAGATTATTACAGTAATTTGGACTAATTATGAAAGTTAAATTTTATGCTATAATTAAAAAAATGATCACTCAAAATGTGCTTTACAGCAAAACACAACAATATATTTTTTTTCATTTCACTAATATGAATAAATTCTACTTCACAAGAAGTCATTTTACTGTTCAAATAGAAATCTTTTCTAAACTGGATACTTTCCAAGGAAGCAAGACATTCCTTATATGCAATTCTAAAGTAATTGTAATACTGTTTAATAGATTAAATATATTATTATAAAAATTACTGATATTATATTTCTTTCTTATAACATTTCAAATAAAGAAGTAAATTGATATTAAGCAAAGACCATTTTATGAATTTTAGATAATTTGTATTTTCCAGTAATAAGTAAAGAGGCCATTCCAGCTTGTTGTTGTTTTGCTAAGTCACGTCCAATTCTTTGTGACCCCATAAACTGGAGCGCACCATGCTCCCCTGTCTTTCACCATCTTCCAGAGTCCTGCTTACTATGCCTTATAAAACTGTCATTTGAAAAACTTTATCAGCTTTACTACAGTAATAATTAACATATGTGAGTATGTCTGATGGTGGCTCTATTTTTTATTTGGGTAAAGAAATCTACACCAATATACTATAGTCAAAAAATCTTTTTAAATTCCCCAATATTATCTTGAATTTAGAAGCTATCACAATAACAATTAAAAATCTATTTTAGTCCTATGACTACCATTTAAATATCCCATCTCTTCTATATCCTATCAAAACCACACAAGCAGGACTTCTCTGGTGGTCCAGTGGTTGAGAATCCACCTGCCAATGCAGGAGCCACAGGTTCTATCCCTGGTCTGGAAGGATGCCATGTGTTCCGGGGAAATTAAACCTATGCTTCACAACTACTGAAGCCCATGTGCCCTAGAATCCGTGTGTCACAACTACTGTGTCCACACCTACAGCCTGTGTTCCCCAACAAGAGAAGTCACTGCAATGGGAAGCCCATGGACCACAATGAAGAGTAGCTTGCTGCAACTAAAGAAAACCCACGTGCAACAATGAAGACCCAGCACAGCCATAAAGAAAGTTTAAAAATAAAAATTAATTAATTAATTTAATGGAAAACACTTAAAAACCAAAACTAGCAAACAAAATTCAATTTAAAAAATTTCAGAAGATAAATATGGAACAAGAAACAAATTTTTATGTGTGGGAAACATTTTTATTTGGTCAATAAACCGTTATTTTTTAAAATTCAGAGACTGGCTTAGAAAAGAGATCAAGAGATCATCTATGCCAAATATGTCTTTCTGGGTATGTCCATTTTTAGCAATTATTGGAAATCATTTATATTAATAAAAGATCTGCAAGGCCCTCTTTTCCAAATACTAAATACAAAAATCTGAATCCTCTCCAATGCCTGTAAATTCAACATAGATCACAGCAACCCAAACTAGGTGCAGTACTTCAAAAAAGGTTTACCCATCTGTAAGTAATAATTTGCATATTAAATAACAAGTAACAATAATAAATGATAACAAGATACCTCTAAAATAACACTTTAAAACAGTCTAAATTATATATACATAAGAATCACCAAGAGAGAGATGGATTATCATTTAAGGTATGAATAATGTGAGTTTTGAGAGAGAAAGAGAGCATGGGATGGGAGTGATATGTGGGACACAGAATGGTAGCATTGAGTTTGAGTTAAGACAGTGAATCTGACTGGACTAGTCTTCTAGAGGACAATCTTCCATCAACAGGTCAACATTTTTTCTATTTCAGAATGGTAGCATTGAGTTTGAGTTAAGACAGTGAATCTGACTGGACTAGTCTTCTAGAGGACAATCTTCCATCAACAGGTCAACATTTTTTCTATTTTAAAATATCTGTATTTATCAGTGACCAAGTGACTAAACTGAACTGACTGACTGATCAATCTATATATCAGTGTGTATATGGTTGGCTTGTTGTTCAATCACTAAGTTGTGTCCAAATCTTTGCGACTCCATGGACTGCAGCACACCAGGCTTCCCTATCCTCTACCATCTACGGGAGTTTGATCAAGTTCATGTCCATTGAGTCGGTGATGCTATCTAACCAACTCATCCTCTGCCGCCCTCTTCTCCTTTTGCCCTCAATCCTTCCCACCATCAGGGTCTTCCCCAATGAGTCAGCTCTTTGCATCAGGTGGCCAAAGTATTGGAACTTCACCTTTAGCATCATTCCTGCCAATAAATATTTAGGAGATTTAGTTGATTTCCTTTAGGAGTGACTGGGTTGATCTCCCTGCTGGCCAAGGGACCTGTTCGAGTCTTTTCCAGCACCACAGCTCAAAAGCATCAATTCACCTGTGCTCAGTCTTTTTTATGGTCCAACTTTCACATCTATACATGACTACTGGATAAACTATAGCTCTGAATATACAGACTTTGGTCAGCAAAGTATTATCTTTGCTTTTTAATATACTATCTAGGTTTGTCAAATCTATCATTGGCTTAGGAGGCACTAAATCTCTTTAAGACATGACCACTACCACAACAAAACAAAATGAGGTAAAATAGACTTTCTCTAATCAAGAAAAACTGAGTTTTGCGGTGAGAGAAAAGGGTAAGAGAATATCTCAAGCAAAGTAATTTCCTGATTCTTATACACTTACACTGTGAACACTCAACACACTGTAAATGGACAAGCAAAGAAAGCAAACAACGATGTACAATAAATGAGGTGGCCGTTCACCACATGCGGCTGATTGCCATCAACTAGTCCCAGTTGAGATGAACTTTCAGTGTAAAAATTTTGCAGATCTACCACAACATAAAGAATATATAAGATATATCATCAATCTTTTCTATTTATTTCACATTAAAATAATGACATCATAGATATATGCATTAAATATATTACTGAAATAAATTTCATCTGTTACTTTGATTTTAGCTACTAAAAATATTTAATTACATATATGGCTCACATTCTGTTTTTATTGGAGAGCAAGACTATACAGACTGGAAAAAGAAATAAATGCTTTCCCAGTCTGCCTGTTCAGCTGGAGGTGGCCTTACAATAGCTCTGACGGCATAAGAAGACGTCTCTTGGGGACTTTTGGAAGGCTTTTGATGTTTCTGACAAAAACGGCTACTTCTGATTAAAAGTAGCTAATACATCAACTTTATCAACCTTCCTCCCTGCTTTCTGCCATGATGCCAGTAGTTACAGGAGCCATTCTGAGATGATGAAGAGAAGAGAAACTGATGGACCAAGGAGCTAACCATTTCCAACACTGCATTATATGAGAAAAACATGCGCCTTTCATTTAAGCCACTGCAGTAATCCTCAACAGACACAGAATGAAATAGTCTACTATTTCATAATGAACTAAGATATTAGAAGGGCCAGAATGAAAGAAAAATTTCAGATATTCATATGACAAGCTTCATTAAATATGACAACCTTAAATTTATTCAATAACAGCCATATAGCCAAAAAAATTAAAAGAGCATTTCTATGTAATCACTTGATAGTTTTGTGTTAGTTTTTTTAGAAAAGTCAAAGACACTAATTTGGACATAACCAAAAATTCATTGATTGTGAAATCACTGAAGTGACAAGCAATATCAAAGCAATAGCTAAATTCTAAGAACTTCTCAAATATACCATTAAAAATTAGTATAACTATTCAGCAAAACAAACTGTATACCAATACTACTGTTATAAAAGATGCAATGCCTAAGCAAAGTCCTGGCTTACAACAGGTGTTCACTCAATATTTGAGAATGAGTGAACAGTAGGCATTTAGTCACACATTTCTGATCATGGTACAGAATCTCAGACGGCCACTAAATGTGCTGTTTACATATGTTTAAATGTGATAAAATGTTTGCAGATATTGAAGCTTCTTTTTTAAAAAACTGAGGTGCAACTGATGTAACAATATTATACAAATATCAGATATACAATTAAGTTATTTTTTATTGCAGTTATAAAAATACATTAGGGTTAACTGAGTTTATAGAAAGAGTAAACTGCAGGATAAAAAGCTGTTGGCGGGGTGAGGAATGAATAGAAAGTTACATTAAAAATAATTACAAATGGGAATTCAATTCAGAGAATAGCAAAGATCTCAGAAAAACTAGTCATCCATAAAAGCAATAGGAATACTGATAAAAATCATAAAAATCAACTTTTTCAGAACTCTGAAACAAGAGCTTGCAACAATGCAAGGAGCGTTAAATAAAGAAAGTGACTGAAACCTCATGTAAGCAGACTAAGCATTGGAATGTACTGAATTGCTCTATTTTCTATTCTCTCTCCCTTGCTTTATTGTAGCCTCATAATAGTTATGAAAATTAGCAGACTAAAGCCACCAGAAGGAACAAAAAAGGTTTGGAAGTCACCCAAATCACTGTCTTGGTAAACTGTCACTATTTGAAGAGTCTGACAGCTTCCTGGATACATTCACTCATAGAGATTTTCTTTAAATGATCTGACCTGGAGCTTGTACAATGCATACAGCCTTTCCCCTAGGCATATATTATATAGCTGCCTAGACATATTGAGTGGCAACTATTTAATATTTCAACTATCTAAACACTTTCTTTTTAAAAGTTGGGCCATGAGAAGTCCACAGTGGGCTGCGTAAGTCTCCAGCATATTCCTGGGAAGCCATAAGGATACGCATGTGTGTACAGTTGTGCTTCCCTGGCAGCTCACCTGGTAAAGAATCCACCTGCAATGCAGGAGACCCCAGTCCAACTCCTGGGTCAGGAAGATCCCCTGGAGGGAGGCATGGCATTCCACACCAGTATTCTTGCCTGGAGAATTCAATGGACAGAGGAGCCTGGTGGGCTACAGCCCATGGGGTCACAAAGAGTCGGACATGGATGAGCGACTAAGCACAGCACACAGTTGTGCTCATAATTAGAAAAGACCTGAGACATAATCTCACACCTCCATCTGAACTTAAAGCTTTGCAAAAGTAGGAAGCGAAGGTTAAAGGAGAGTTACATACATCTACAAAGAACTAAAGATGATTTGGTGAGAACAACATCTCACTAATAGGGAGAATCAGTAAAGATGTAGAAATTACAGTAAGGAACCAAAATTTTAAAAAATGAGTTGAAAAGGATAATAATAAGAATTGCATTCAATAATTATATCAAATTATTTAATTCAATAATTATACTAAAATCACTCCAAATTATTCTTGAGTCACCATGGAATGAAATTACAAATCAATAACAGAAGAAAATCTGGAAAATTCACCAATATATGAAAATGAAACAATAGCCTGCTAAACAACCAAGCGGTCAAAGAAGAAATCATAATGGAAATTAGAAATACATTGAGATGAATGAACATAAAACCATAATATAACAAAAATAATGGGATGCAGCTGAGCAGGCTGAAGAGAGAAATTTATAACCACAAATGTCTGTATCTGAAAAGCAGAATGATCTCAAATCAATAACCTAATCTTCTACCTTAAGAAACTAGAAAAATAAGAGCAAAATAAATCCCTTCAACCAGAAGAAAGGAAATAATAAGGACCACGGAGGAAATAAATAAAATAGAAAATAGAAAAACAGTAAATCACTAAAACTAAAAGTTGATTCTTGGAAAACATCAATAAAACTGATAAATCTTTATCCAAACTGACCAAGTAAAAGAGGAGCTATGATTTAAATTACTAAACTAAGGAACGAAAGAGGAGATATTAAAGCCAACTTTGGAGGAAAAAAAAAGGATTCATAACCTAGATGAAATGGACAAAGTCCTGGAAAGACACAAACTACCAACACTGACTCAAAAAAAACCCCCAAAAATCTGAATAGACACTGAAACAATAATCAAAAATCCTCACAGCAAGGAAACCCAAACCCAGTCAACTTCAGGCTTCATGGTGGCTCAGATGGTAAAGAATCTGCCTGCAATGCATGAGACCTGGGTGTGATCCCTAGCTCAGGAAGATCCTTTGGAGGAGGAAATGACAATTGACTACAGTATTCTTGCCTGGGAAATAACACTGGCAGAGGAACTTCAGCAGCTACAGTCTAGAAGGATGCAAGAGAGTCAGACACAAATTAGTGACTAAACAATAGCCAGCTTCATCAATGAATTCTACCAAATGTTTAAACAAGAATTAACACAAATCCTTCACAAAATCTTCTAAGAAAGAGGAAGAAATGATTCCTAACCAACTGAATGAGGCCTTTATTAAACTAATACCAAAGTCAAAGATGTTATACAAAGAAACAGAAACAACAAAATATATACCAATAACCATTAAGAATACTGATGTGAAAATCCCCAACAAAAACTAGAAAATGGAATGAAGCAGTACAAAAAAATTATCTTACATGACAAACCAATATTTACCCACCACATAATTTAGGTTGATTTAAAAAAAGAGAATTTGGATTACAAATAAATGATGAATGTGAAGATAAAAAAGCAAAAACTTCCAAATCAAAGTTCAGTTCAGTCGCTGAGTCGTGTCCAACTCTGCAACCCCATGGACGCCAGGCCTCCCTGTCCATCACCAACTCCCGGAGTTTGCTCGAACTCATGTCCATTGAGTCAGTGATGCCATCCAGCCATTTCAGCCTCTGTCATCCCCTTCTCCTTCTGACTTCAATCCTTCCTAGAGTCAGTTCTTTGCATCAGGTGCCCAAAGTATTGGAGTTTCAGTTTCACCATCAGTCCTTTTGATGAATATTCAGGACTGATTTCCTTTAGGATTGACTGGTTTGATCTCCTTGCAGTCCAAGGAACTCTCAAGAGTCTTTTCCAACACCACAGTTCAAAAGCATCAATTCTTTGGCACTCTGTTTTCTTTATAGTACAACTCTCACATCCATACATGACTATTGGAAAAACCACAGCTTTGACTAGACGGACCTTTGTTGGCAAAGCAATGTCTCTGCTTTTTAATACATTGTCTAGATTTGTCATAGTTTTTCTTCCAAGGAGCAAGCGTCTTTTAATTTCATGGCTGCAGTCACCATCTACAGTGATTTTAGAGCTCAAGAAAATAAAGTCTCTCACTGTTTCCACTGTTGCCCTATCTATTTGCCATGAAATGATAGGATCAGATGCCATGATCCTAGTTTTTTGAATATTGAGTTTTAAGCCAGCTTTTTCACTTTCCTCTTTCACTTTCAGCAAGAGGTTCTTTGGTTCTTCTTCACTTTCTGCCGTAAGGGTGGTGTCATCTGCATATCTGCATTTATTGATATTTCTCCCGGCAATCTTGATTCCAGCTTGGGCTTTATCTAGCTCAGAATTTTGCATGATGTACTCTGTGTATAAATTAAATAAGCAGGGTGACAAAATACAGTCTTGACATAGTCCTTTCCCAATTTGGAACCAGTCTGTTGTTCCATGTCTGGTTCCAACTGTTGCTTCTTGACCAGTATACAGACTTTTCAGGAGAAAGGTAAGGTGGTCTGGTACTTCCATGTCTTTAAGAATTTTCCACAGTTTGTTGTGATCCACACAGTCAAAGGCTTTGGTGTAGTCAATAAACCAGAAGTAGATGTTTTTCTGGAACTCTCTTGCTTCTTCTGTGATCCAACGGATGTGGGCAATTTGATCTATGGTTCCTCTGCCTTTTCTAAATCCAGTTTGAATATCTGGAAGTTCTCAATTCACATACTACTGAAGTCTCACTTGGAGAATTTTGAGCATTACTTTGCTAGTGTGTGAGATGAGTGCAATTGTGTGGTAGTTTGAACATTCTTTGGTTTACATTTATAAAAATAGTAAAAGGGATAGGGAAAAGGATAGAAAAAAAGAGATAAAAAGATATGGGACAAAGTGTAAGGGTTGAATATACAAGTAGCTTGGTAAAAGAAAAAAAAAAAAATGCAGCACAAACAATATTTCAGTAGACCCTAGGTGAGAATTTCCCAAATGTTATCAAAGATATTAAACTAGAATATTTGAAAACTTCCACATGCCCCAAGGAGGATAAATACAAAGAACAGCACAGCTAGCACATCTTAGTGAAACTAATAAAATCAAATACAAATTTTAAAGCAGCCCGAGTAGACAATATTTTCATAGAAACAATGGAATTCAAGCTGATTTATTAAAAAAAAACAATCGAAGCCTAACAACAACATAACATATTTAAAGTGTTGAAAGAAAATAACTGTCACCCTAAAATATATTTCAAAATTAAAATGGAAACAAAGATATTAAAAAAAATAATAAATAAGGAATGGACAATGATCCCAGACAGAATATCCCAGGAAAGAAAGGTGACTGTCATAATGGTACATGGGTAGGTATATGTACAGTTGTAAATGGTCTGCCTGCAATACGGGAGACCCGGGTTCAATCCCTGGGTCAGGAATATCCCCTGGAGAAGGAATCAGAAACTACCAGTATTCTTGCCTGGAAACCCACTCCAGTATTGTTGCCTGGAGAATCCCATGGACAGAGGAGCCTGAGGCTAACAGACCATGGGGGTCACAAAGAGGAGGACACAATTGAATGACTCACACACAATTAAATGTAGATGAACGAATATATAGTTCAATATTGATGTAAACATCAATAATATTGAAGTTTTGTTCAGTTTAAAAATACATGTAGTATTAAAATAAATGCAAACAAAACCACAATAGTAGGTAATAAGTAGGTATGTAGAGCTAAAATGTGGTAAGGTTCTTAAATGATCTGTAAAGCAGAAAGCAGAAGAACTAACGAGCCTCTTGATGAAAATGAAAGTGGAGAGTGAAAAAGTTGGCTTAAAACTCAACATTCAGAAAACGAAGATCACGGCATCTGGTCCCATCACTTCATGGCAAATAGATGGGAAAACAATAGAAACAGTGTCAGACTTTATTTTTAGGCTCCAAAATCACTGCAGATGGTGACTGCAGCCATGATATTAAAAGACGCTTGCCCCCTTGGAAGAAAAGTTATGACAAATCTAGACAGTGTATTAAAAAGCAGAGACATTGCTTTGCCAACAAAGGTCCATCTAGTCAAAGCTACGGTTTTTCCAGTAGTCATGAATGGATGTGAGAGTTGTACTATAAAGAAAACAGAGTGATGAAGAATTGATGCTTTTAAACTGTGGTGTTGGAGAAGACTCTTGAGAGTTCCTTGGACTACAAGGAGATCAAACCAGTCAATCCTAAAGGAAATCAGTCCTGAATATTCATCGGAAGGACTGATGGTGAAGCTGAAACTCCAATACTCTGGGCACCTGATGCAAAGAACTGACTCATTGGAAAAGACCCTGATGCTGCGAAAGATTGAAGGCAGAAGGAGAAGGGGACAAGAGAGGATGAGATGGTTGGATGGCATCACTGACTCTATAGACATGAGTTTGAGTAAGATCCAGGAGTTGGTGATGGACAGGGAAGCCTGGCATGCTGCAGTCCATGGGGTTGCAAAGAATTGGACACGACTGAGCAACTGAACTGAACTGAAAGCAGTCAAAGTATAAATTTGAGTAGACTCTGAAGTTGCTGTCCTTTCTAAAGTAGCCACTATAAAATAATATGACAACTGGTATAACAACAAATAAATTTTAAAAAAAGTAATAAGGAAAAAAGGATACAAAGAATAGATAAGGCCAGTAACAAACAGAAAGATAAAAGACTTAAACCAAGATATATCAATATTTACATTAAATGTATATGAACTAAGTACTCCAATTAAAAGAAAATGATTGCCAGACTAGATTTTAAAAATAATAACTATATGATGCTTATAAAAGATACCAGATACAAATAAGAACACAGTTTTAAAATAAATGAAAGTTTTAGAAATGCCATACAAACACTAATGAAAAGAACCTGGTCTCTCAAGATAAATTTTAACAAAGAAACTTAATAGGAGTTAAAATGGGATATTTCCAACTAAAAAGTACAATAATCTCAAATCATGTGCCTATAATTTTATAAAAACATACATATACATGTGTATATATTTATACATATAGATATACACATACATATTCATGTACAAGTACACACACATACATACATACTAATAAATCAGAAAATTACAGAACTAAATGGAGAAAAATAAATTCGCAATCACATTTGCAAACTTAATGAACATATCAGACAAAAAACGTACAACATGTAAAAGATGAGATGAGCATAACTAACGCAGTTTACCTAAGAAATGTATAAAGCAATTTAAACCTAATGGCATTTTTGCCATGTTTCTATGACACATTAACTGATAATTACCATAGCTTGCATAATCTGTTTCCTTATTTCATCCAGGTATTTGCTCAAAAGCTCTTTTCCAGAAAAGCCTGTCCTCATAACTCTACTTTAAACAGTTTTATATTCTATTTTCCTCCTTACATGCTTAAAAAAATAATGTATCACTTCTGGACATTATAGCCTATATTTAAGTATTTATTAATTCTGTTTTCCTTATTATAAAACAAATTTCATGGCATTATAGACTAATATCCTTTTTCACTGCTATATTCTATTTGGTCTAGTTTAGAAACTCAATAAATATTTGCCAAATAAGCATGGTTCATGCAAAAATGCATGATGGAGTGAACATGCAAGACATGAATAAACAGGCAAACTCTGAGTCAGCCTGGCTGCCCTCAATACTTGAACATGAAGATGTCACATGACATGTGTCACTCACATCTGTACAGAAGAAGCAGAGATAGAACACTATCAATAGAATGAATGGACTCTGGTGCCAGACTGCACAGTTTAAATCCCAGCGCTGTCAATGACTGACTATCCATTATTTTCATCATTTGTAAAATGAAGATAATAACTATACCAAGTTGATAGTTTTGTGAAGATTAAAATTGTTTAATGTGCAAAGTACTTTGAACAATGATAGCAAGTGATAAATGCTATTAAGTGTTATGTTATTATGTTAAGAGTTAACTACTACTATTATCATTATTATTGCTTCCTATAAATTTGAGAAACAAGAATAATAATACCTTTTTATTCTTAGAGGAAAACATCTATAAATAGTTTTGAGTAACCTATTCATTTTTGTGTGTACATTGTTGAAAAGCAGGAACTAAGAATACCTTGTAACACCTTAATAATTATAGATTTATTCTAACTATTAAAAAACAGAAACCCCTCAAGTTCAGCTTGAAAACCATTTCACATCAAAAGATAGTCTGTAACACAAAAGTATCTACATAATAAATGGGAGAAAAAAAAAAGATCTGCAGTATTTTAAGGAGAAAACATGCAAACAAGGCAAAAGTTAAAATTCACTAAATAATAAGTTAAAAACCTATTTTGAAATTAAAGTCCCAACATATAAGAGAAAAAATCGTATCTTAAAGTATCTAACAAAGGTCACCTAGAAACCATTGCTTAGTATGCTGGCTCCCAATCTGACCCAATGCCTACTATTCATGCCCTGTGCTGTCCCCTCTCACACTGATTTAAGACTGACCAATGTGATAGAGGATACTGTAAAATGATGGAGGGTGACTTCTGAGACTAGGTTGTAAAAAAAGCACTGTACTTCCATCTTGCTCTTTGGAATCACTTTTTCTGAAAAAAGCCACCTGACATATAGAAAAGGCACTCAAGCAGCTCTATGGAGAGGCCTCTTGTCTGCAACCATGTGAGTGAACTATCCTAGGGCCCCTCCAGGCTCAGTAAAGCCTTCAGTTAACTGTAAATCTGGCTGATTATTTGAATCCAACTTATGAGAGACTCCATGTCAGCAACACCCTGATTAGTTTCTTCTGAATTCCTGACTCACTGAAACTATGAGATAATAAATGTTTGCTCTTTTAAGCCACTAAGCTCTAAGGCAATTTGTTACTCAGAAATAGGTAGTTTATATAGCAATAAATTAATTCCACATGTCATCCGATCTAAAAGCATTTGAAAAGATCTTCTGGGTTTTGATGATAAAGGCATCTTTGCAAAATAAAAAGGAAATGGCACATGATACACAATTGGCATAAAAGACTTTTCCAGGTTTCATGTTGAACAGACACCTACAGATTTGTATAGTATTTTTATGTTAAAGGCTTACAACCTACACACTTCCACCAAAGAGCTAAAGAAATAATCATCTGACCATTCTTGAGAAAACAAGGCTTCAAACATATTTATCTAAAGGAACTGGAGTTCGCAGGATCATTTGACAAATTTCCATCAGTACAACTGGTTCTATGACCACTCCAAGTGTTATCCCCGGTTAGTTAGTTATCTCCTATTAGTAATCCCCAGCTAGTGTTATCCCCTATTTCCACTTAAATTCTAAGCTTGTAGAAAAATGTTTGAAGTTACTGTTTTCAAAACTGACATGATACTCTGACTTGTGATCAACCATTAGAGCACACTAAAATTAGAGTCATATAATAGCATAAAACTAGAAAAGGGACATTAAAATCATACAGGCATTTTTCCATCTCCATTTATAATGATTTATTTTTATTTATTTATTATTTTTTAAATTTTTATTTTTACTTTATTTTACTTTACAATACTGTATTGGTTTTGCCATACATTGACATGGATCCACCACGGGTGTACATGCGTTCCCAAACATGAACCCCCCTCCCACCTCCCTCCCCATAACATCTCTCTGGGTCATCACCGTTCACCAGCCCCAAGCATGCTGTATCCTGCGTCGGACATAGACTGGCGATTCGATTCTTACATGATAGTATACATGTTACAATGCCATTCTCCCAAGTCATCCCACCCTCTCCCTCTCCCTCTGAGTCCATAAGTCCGTTATACACAGCTGTGTCTTTTTTGCTGTCTTGCATACAGGGTCATCATTGCCATCTTTCTAAATTCCATATATATGTGTTAGTATACTGTACTGGTGTTTTTCTTTCTGGCTTACTTCACTCTGTATAATTGGCTCCAGTTTCATCCATCTCATCAGAACTGATTCAAATGTATTCTTTTTAACGGCTGAGTAATACTCCATTGTGTATATGTACCACAGCTTTCTTATCCATTCATCTGCTGATGGACATCTAGGTTGTTTCCATGTCCTGGCTATTATAAACAGTGCTGCGATGAACATTGGGGTACATGTGTCTCTTTCAATTCTGGTTTCCTCGGTGTGTATGCCCAGCAGTGGGATTGTTGGGTCATAAGGTAGTTCTATTTGCAATTTTTTAAGGAATCTCCACAGTGTTCTCCAAAGTGGCTGTACTAGTTCGCATTCCCACCAACAGTGTAGGAGGGTTCCCTTTTCTCCACACCCTCTCCAGCATTTATTGCTTGCAGATTTTTGGATCGCAGACATTCTGACTGGTGTGAAGTGGTACCTCATTGTGGTTTTGATTTGCATTTCTCTAATAATGAGTGATGTTGAGCATCTTTACATGTGTTTGTTAGCCATCCGTATGTCTTCTTTGGAGAAATGTCTATTTAGTTCTTTGGCCCATTTTTTGATTGGGTCATTTATTTTTCTGGAATTGAGCTGCATAAGTTGCTTGTATATTTTTGAGATTAGTTGTTTGTCAGTTGTTTCATTTGCTATTATTTTCTCCCATTCTGAAGGCTGTCTTTTCACCTTGCTTATATTTTCCTTTGTTGTGCAGAAGCTTTTAATTTTGATGAGATCCCATTTGTTTATTTTTGCTTTTATTTCCAGTATTCTGGGAGGTGGATCATAGAGGATCCTGCTGTGATTTATGTCAGAGAGTGTTTTGCCTATATTCTCCTCTAGGAGTTTTATAGTTTCTGGTCTTACATTTAGATCTTTAATCCATTTTGAGTTTATTTTTGTGTGCGGTGTTAGAAAGTGATCTAGTTTCATTCTTTTACAAGTGGTTGACCAGTTTTCCCAGCACCACTTGTTAAAGAGATTGTCTTTACTCCATTGTATATTCTTGCCTCCTTTGTCAAAGATAAGGTGTCCATATGTGTGTGGATTTATCTCTGGGCTTTCTATTTTGTTCTATTGATCTATATGTCTGTCTTTGTGCCAGTATCATACTGTCTTGATGACTGTGGCTTTGTAGTAGAGCCTGAAGTCAGGCAAGTTGATTCCTCCAGTTCCATTCTTTCTCAAGATTGCTTTGGCTATTCGAGGTTTTTTGTATTTCCACACAAATCTTGAAATTATTTGTTCTAGTTCTGTGAAAAATATGGCTGGTAGCTTGATAGGGATTGCATTGAATTTGTAAATTGCTTTGGGTAGTGTACTCATTTTCACTATATTGATTCTTCCGATCCATGAACATGGTATATTTCTCCATCTATTAGGGTCCTCTTTGATTTCTTTCATCAGTGTTTTATAGTTTTCTATATATAGGTCTTTAGTTTCTTTAGGTAGATATAGTCCTAAGTATTTTATTCTTTTCGTTGCAATGGTAAATGGAATTGTTTCCTTAATTTCTTTTTCTACTTTCTCATTATTAGTGTATAGGAATGCAAGGGATTTCTGTGTGTTGATTTTATATCCTGCAACTTTACTATATTCGTTTATAATGATTTAGCAGATATAATCTAACACACAACATACAACTAACATTTTTTAATAGTTTAATAAAAAATAAAAGCAAATCCAAAATGTAACAGGAAAGACAAAATTTCACCCTTTGTAAATCTTTACTTTCAAAGTGTTCTTTAAGACTTAATAGTTTTGGGATCATCAAAGCCTAAAAGGTCCCTTATTTTATTAAAGAATTATGAATCTTTTCATCTAATGAAGCCTTTCCACAAAAAGGAAGGAAAAATTAAACACAAAATAAAATCTCATATTTTTCCAGTAGTCATATATGGTTGTGAAAGAGACTATAAAGAAAGCTGAGTGCCGAAGAATTGATGCTTTTGAATGGTGGTGTTGGAGAAGACTCTTGAGAGTCCCTTGGACTGCAAGGAGATCAAACCAGTCAATCCTAAAGGAAATCAGTTCTGAATATTCATTGGAAGGACTGATGCTGAAGCTGAAACTTCAATACTCTGATGTGAAGAACTGACTCATTGGAAAAGACCCTGATGCTGGGAAAGACTGAAGGCAGGAGAAGGGGACAACAGAGGATGAGATGGTTGGATGGCATCACTGACTCGATGGACATGAGTTTGAGTAAGCTCTGGGAGTTGGTGATGGACAGGGAAGTCTGGCATGTTGCAGTCCAAGGAGTCACAAAGAGTGGGACATGACTGAATGACTGAACTGAATTGAACTGATGGGGGTATGTGAGGTTCTTTCATGTTAAATAAAGTAAGTTTCTCGGGAGCCATTCTGAATGATACAGCTCTTGCTTTTTTTAATCTACTTTTCGGTTATTTATGAAGTATGTCATAGAATGTAACATAGAATACCATGTGGTAGTTCATTACTTTGCCCCCTCCAACAGATATAAATGAGTTCTCTCTATTAATAAACAGAAGGACTGATTTAGGTGAACTTTGATTTAGTTAATATATATGTAAGATTGGTCTGATTCCCAACCCCTCCCCCACCCAAAATATTTGAGCACCACTATTTCACAACACTATAAAAACTGAGAACTAGTTGGATGAAATGAAAACATGTAGTTCTTTGATAAATAAAACAGAAGAAACCATAAGTAGTTACTGTTATTTATTATTATTATTACTTCTTTATTATTTAGCTATATTTCTAAATAGGTTTTACTTATGTGTATTAAAAAGGCACAGTGGATGTATAAGATTATGAACTACTGGAAGGCAGGGCTACATGTACCAATTTCATAGCACCCCGAGTGCAGTCCAGTGATGACTTTACTGTTTAGTATGATAAACTGTTCTTCATGCATGGA
The DNA here is from genome assembly GCF_023091745.1 of Budorcas taxicolor. Taxonomy (NCBI): domain Eukaryota; kingdom Metazoa; phylum Chordata; class Mammalia; order Artiodactyla; family Bovidae; genus Budorcas; species Budorcas taxicolor. The sequence goes on along the minus strand of NC_068927.1, from coordinate 17,651,793 downwards.
TCTTAGGAAGAAATAATAACTAATATATAACTATATAATATATCTACTCTTTGATAGAATTCTCACTGTATATGCTGGTGGTTTAGGCACTAAGTGGTGTCTGATTCTTTGTGACCCCATGGACTGTAGTCCGCCAGGCTCCTCTTTCCATGGGATTTCCCATGCAAGAATATTGGAGTGGGTTGCTACTTCTTTCTCCAGAGGATCTTCCTGACCCAGAGAGCAAACCCACCTCTCTTGCCTTGCAGGCAGATTCTTTACCGCTGTGCCACCAGGGATGCCCTTCTCACTGTATATACCATCTCAATAATAGCTTTTTACTTCAACTGTGACACAATTCAAAATATGTTAGCATATGGGTCTGTCTGTATGTTTTTTCAAGCATTAGGGCCTATGAAAAATTTCTCAACTTTGTGATAAGAGTTATTTTCAAATTTCCTAATAAGAATAAGAACATATATTTATCTCTTGAAAAAAATTAAGAACTCTATTGAAGTCAAACAAAAATAACAAAACATGATAAAGGAGTTTTTACTATTAAAAGGATGGGTTACAAAAAGCAACAAAAGAAAAGAAGACAATAATTCTGAGAAAATCTGAAAGGCTTTTATTTTTATAGTTACTAAAATTTCTGAAAGTTACAAGGTTTTATTTCAGAATACCTGAAATATAGCCTTCATAGTAGAGTTTTACAACTGTTTCATATTTTGTTTATTTTTAAAGTGCTTTGCATTGATAATATAAAGACTTTTTAACTGAGCATTCAAAATCCCTTATCTGACTATATGAATGTAAAAATAACCCAATTGACACAATTAAAAATAAGTTTTAAAAAGTAAAAGAAAAAAGGTATTCTCAGAGATGAAATTCAGTAGTACAGAATTTGGGAAAATCATACCTCATCAGTGTTGTAGATAATCTGGAGTCCTGAGGAAATCATTTCCACAAGGTAAAGCAGATAGAGGGACACTGCATTTATCTGAAAACCAAAGAACACTACAATAGGTTAGAGAACACCACAAAAATACTATGTTACAAAATTAAATGTGAAAGCTAAAATTATAAGTCATTTGCTCTTGTAGTAGCATACAGAACTGTTTTCCTTCCTATGCAAAATAAAGGAGCTGTGGATATAGTTCATAATAAAATCTCAGCTTGGTATATAAAACTCTAAAATCCTCAAATTCACTGTGATGGTTATTAACAGCTGATCAGGGGTATTTTTTATGACATTTGCTTTGTAAGATTTATTTTGAAACTGTAGATTTAAGTACTTCTACTTTAGTTTTGTCCCTTGGGCAGCTAAGTAATGTGAATCCAATTCAACTGTGTGTAAATGAAAAAATTATTGGGCAGTAAGACATTAGGACTATGCCACCACAAATAACAGGCAGCACATCCTGTATTCAGAGAACACAGAACTTATATCAGCAACTGTAGGAATATATTAATCAAACATTTAAAATATATTTATGAAAAAAGCATTCTAAAAATAAGGCTTTTTCTTTTAGTTTATTAGTCTATTAAAGATAAACATTATATGCTCTAAACAAAACAAATAAAAGAAGACAATAATGTCCCCTTTAACCAAAAATAAAGATTCTCATAGAATTCTGAATGGGCTATATACATTTTCTCAAGGAAATAAGCAGTGAAAGATAAATAGCACAACATGGACAAACCTTGAAAACATTACACTAAAAGAAATAAATTAGTCACATTAGACCACATGGTACCTCATTCCATCTATATGAAATGTACAAAATTGGCTTGTTCATACAGACAGAAAGTAGACTGGTAATTGCCTACAGCGGGGGTCTTTGAAGGAGATGAGGAGTGACTGCTAACAGGTACTGGATTTCGTTCTGGGGTGATGATGTTCTGCAATGTTGTTTGAACAACTTTGTGAATATATTAAAAAGCTATATACTTTACATAGGCAAATTGTATATTATGTGAATTATATCTCAATAAAGTTATCCAATAAACAAATAAATGAGAAGTGAAAATTTTTAATTTAGCCAGGAAACAATTAACTTGAGGTAAAAACAAAGAGGAAGTAAGACATAATTTTCTTATCATATAATTCTAACCCAGAAGATTATTACCCACTAACAGCCCTGCTGCCTTGTGCTTCGCTGATTCTCCTCCAATCCTTTCTGAATAACAGACAGTTGGGGCAGAAAATTATTCATGCCCTAGATGCCTTGGATAAAGCAGCTGTGTGCCACCAGGGCCTGCAAGTGGGGGTAACTCTCTCAGGAAACAGGACTATCCTGAATGTCTCTTGACTTCCCAGCACTCAAAGTCCAGTAGGTCTCAGGGTCTTGTCAAGATCCAGGTGGGCCATGTAAGAAAATGGAGGATTCTAGTTTAAGGCGTTTTATAATAGGTCAACATTAACTCTTGAGTGACTTTTCTCAAAACATAGTAAGCAAGAGCTTCATCCCATTGGGTCACCCAAATATTCTCATATAGCACTGACACTGGCCTGTCAGAAATGATCTCAAAGAAATTTCATTTCCATTGACAGCCAACTATAGCAATATCTCAAGAACTCTCTGCTATGATTTTTAGGAGGCTTCTGTGAGAAAATATCCGTAAGTGGCAAAACGTACGGGACTACCAAATAACTGGCTGACCAGCATTTACTTGAAACCTACTATGTGTTTTTATAATTTGCATCATTGGCTAATTAGTTGATATTTAAAATTCTCTGACAATTTCTCTGTGGTTTCATGCTTGATTTCTTCCCAAACATTTGTAAAAGAACAGTTCTGTATGTTTTCCTTGCTGTTGGAGTTCTCTGCCGGTGTGTCTGCTTTCATCATTGGTTTTGATTTCCTGTCTCATCCTGTTGTCTGCTTAGTTGTCGTCAATCCAGACCGCTCCCCGCCACTCCCGAGGCTGTACTTGACCCATCCATCTCCCCTCCTCCGTCCCCCTACTTGCTCTGGTCATAGCAGTGCTGTGGTCCACAGCGTGTGTTCCCTTAGTCGGGTTTGTGCTTTGTCTTTATGTCTCATTAAATGGTGTTTTTCCCCCATAGCAGTAAGTTGAATTGGTGCATCAGTATGCAGTTACAGGAGAAGGCAATGGCAACCCACTCCAGTACTCTTGCCTTGAAAATTCCATGGACGGAGGAGCCTGGTAGGCTGCAGTCCACGGGGTCGCACAGAGTCGGACATGACTGAAGCGACTTAGCAGCAGCAGCATGTGCTAGGCACTTAAGTTTAAATTCTGAGATACAAAAATAAATGAATCATTATCTTCTAAAAACTCTATGTCAAATAGCAAACATATCTGTGAAAGCAAAAGGCACAGAAAACCTAATTATTTGAAAAATTATGACACAGCTGAGCAACTACATATTTATGTACAATTAAATCGCCATAGAACTGGTTACAAATAACTATTAAGAGTTTCTGCTGGGTAGAAATGGGGACACTGAACTTTCTGTGTTTGGAGGAGTCATTTGGAAGTAACACATTTCAGGCTTCTAGAGAGAAAAGAACTATAAAAAGGATACTCATGTTTTAGTAAGGAATATATGAATAGTAAGTACTCTAAAGACAACAGAACCAAATGATGAAGCGGAAGAAAATCCATTAAAGATAAATAGCATTATATAATACTTGTACACTAGAAACAAGGCACAGGGGTACACAGATGGGAGAGAAAAAATGAAAACAAAATATGAAGCTTTACAGTGGATTCTGGGCATATAAAATTTACATTAATGCCTTTATGTCTTTTGGAATTATTTTAGTGGTACGTTTTTAGAATCATTGAAGGCTGATTTATTAGAAATGGACTGTGATGTAACAAAAACCTATTATTTGTTCTTATATTACTGTCAGTTGTCTTTTATTCCCTAGTTCCTAAATACTGAAATTCCTCTAAATTTGATAATGAGCATAACAAGCTTTTGTCACTGAAAGAGCTGTAGGATCCTTTCTTCTAGATAGTAGTATTATAATCTCTCCAGCTGCCCTTTTTGCTTTTGGACCAAGAACGCAATAATATTTAATGCTCAATCACAATAACTAATTCAGTTCCACTGGGATGTCTTCATTTCATGGTTGACTCTCTACTTGCATTTTGAACAATTAAAGTTTTACAAAATGTAAATCTAATTTTGTAAAAATGTAAATAGCCTCAAACATTCTATGATATAGAGTAAAACTGCAGAAGAAAATGTATAGTCTTCTTTTTTTACCTGAAGATGACCATATTCCTCATAGGAAAGGATCTCATCTCCTGTATGTACATTGAACACAGAGTGAAGACATGTTGTTGGGCGTGGATCCTGCTTAAATTGCTGGACCTGGAATAAAATATGAAATTTAAATGATGCTACTAATTCACATTCTCATCCAAAATCAGAGATTACACATTTTTCAAGAGACTTTTTAATGGGGAAAACTACAGCTTATAGACAGAGCATAGAACAAAGCACAATGTTACTTTTTCTAAAGAAACAAAATAGATAAAACATATGATTATTAATGTAATACAGTTAACATGATTGTTAAATACTTAACTGATACTTCACAAATAACTGAAGTATAATAAAATGCTTGTTAATCTATTAGCATTGCCTTTTATAATGTTTTGCATCTTATTTTAGACTCAAATAATGGTTTCCTCTATGGGACTGGATTTCAGAAACTGTATCCCACTGTACTGCTATTTGGAAATGCTTACATGACACTCAATGAAAGAGCGCTTCAGGCCACATTCTAATTCAATAAATTTTCAAAACGCCAAATGCTTTTTCTTTCTCCAAGGATCACAAATTGTAACCATGCTCCTGTCAACATGTTTTCATTTCTTTCACCACACATACTGTCATTACTAAGGCACCAATTCCAAGAGAATACAGGCCATATTTTTACATATTAACTCAATGTAAAATTTAATCATTTTAGAATACAAATTAAGTATTAAATGACAAAAGGAGACAAACTCCAAGGACAAGCAGATATTAATTCAATTTTGCAAACATCTGCTAATAAAGTTATATGTCAAGTAAGTCTACTACTACTTCCCTGGAAGGATAAGATGAATAGGAACAAAGAATGAATAGAATTATACATCAGTTCAGTTCAGTTGTTCAGTCTTGTCCGACTCTTTGCGAGCCATGAATAGCAGCACACCAGGCCTCCCTGTCCATCACCATCTCCCGGAGTTCACTCAAACTAATGTCCACTGAGTCGATGATGCCATCCAGCCATCTCATCCTCTATCATCCCCTCTTCTCCCGCCCCAAATCCCTCCCAGCATCAGAGTCTTTTGCAATGAGTCAACTCTTTGCATGAGGTGGCCAAAGTACTGGAGCTTCAGCTTTAGCATCATTCCTTCCAAAGAAATCCCAGGGCTGATCTCCTTTAGAGTGGACTGGTTGGATCTCCTTGCAGTTGCAGTCCAAGGGACTCTCAAGAGTCTTCTCCAACACCACACTTCAAAAGCATCAATCCTTCGGAGCTCAGCTTTCTCCACAGCCCAAATCTCACATCCATACATGACCACAGGAAAAACCATAGCCTTGACTAGACGGACCTTTGTTGGCAAAGTAATGTCTCTGTTTTTGAATATGCTGTCTCGGTTGGTCATAACTTTCCTTCCAAGCAGTAAGCGTCTTTTAATTTCATGGCTGCAATCACTATCTGCAGTGATTTTGGAGCCCAAAGTAATAAACTCTGACACTGTTTCTACTGTTTCCCCATCTATTTCCCATGAAGTAATGGGACCAGATGCCATGATCTTCATTTTCTGAATGTTGAGCTTTAAGCCAACTTTTTCACTCTCCACTTTCACTTTCATCAAGAGGCTTTTTAGCTCCTCTTCACTTTCTGTCATAAGGGTGGTGTCATCTGCATACCTGAGGTTATTGAGATTTCTCCCGGCAATCTTGATTCCAGCTTGTGCTTCCTCCAGCCCAGGGTTTCTCATGATGTACTCTGCATATAAGTTATATAAGCAGGGTGACAATATACAGCCTTGACGTACTCCTTTTCCCATATGGAACCAGTCTGTTGTTCCATGTCCAGTTCTAACTGTTGCTTCCGGACCTGTATACAGGCTTCTCAAGAGGCAGGTCAGGTGGTCTGATATTCCCATCTCTTTCAGAATTTTCCACAGTTTATTGTGATCCACACAGTCAAAGGCTTTGGCATAGTCCATAAAGCAGAAAGAGATGTTTTTCTGGAACTCTCTTGCTTTTTCCATGATCCAGTGGATCTTGGCAATTTGATCTCTGGTTCCTCTGCCTTTTCTAAAACCAGCTGGAACATCTGGAAGTTTATGATTCATGTATTGCTGAAGCCTGGCTTGGAGAAGTTTGAGCATTACTTTACTAGCGTGTGAGATGAGTGCAATTGTGTGGTAGTTTGAGCATTCTTTGGCATTGCCTTTCTTTGGGATTGGAATGAAAACTGACCTTTTCCAGTCCTGTGGCCACTGCTGAGTTTTCCAAATTTGCTGGCATCTTGAGTGCAGCACTTTGACAGCATCATCTTTCAGGATTCCATTACCTCCAGTAGCTTTGTTCTTAGTGATGCTTTCTAAGGCCCACTTGACTTCACATTCCAGGATGTCTGGCTCTAGGTCAGTGATCACACGATTGTGATTATCTTGGAGATATCTTGAAGATCTTTTTTTATAGTTCTTCTGTGTATTCTTGCCACCTCGTCTTAATCTCTTCTGCTTCTGTTAGGTCCATACCATTTCTGTCCTTTATTGAGCCCATCTTTCCATGAAATGTTCCTTTGGTATCTCTAATTTTCTTGAAGAGATCTCTACTCTTTCCCATTCTGTTCTTTTCCTCTATTTCTTTGATTTCCTCTATTGATTGCTGAGGAAGGCTTTCTTATCTCTCCTTCTATTCTTTGGAACTCTGCATTCAGATGCTGATATCTTTCCTTTTCTCCTTTGCTTTTTGCTTCTCTTCTTTTCACAGCTATTTGTAAGGCCTCCCCAGACAGCCATTTTGCTTTTTTGCATTTCTTTCCCATGGGGATGGTCTTGATCCCTGTCTTCTGTACAATGTTATGAACCTCCATCCATAGTTCATCAGGCACTCTATCTATCAGATCTAGTCCCTTAAATCTATTTCTCACTTCCTCTGTATAATCATAAGGGATTTGATTTAGGTCATAGCTGAATGGTCTAATGGTTTTCCCTACTTTCTTCAATTTAAATCTGAATTTGGTAATAAGGAGTTCATGATCTGAGCCATAGTCAGCTCCTGGTCTTGTTTTGCTGACTGTATAGAGCTTCTCCATCTTTGGCTGCAAAGAATATAAATCTGATTTTGGTGCTGAAGATCTGGTGATGTCCATGTGTAGAGTCTTCTCTTGTGTTTTTGGAAGAGGGTGTTTGCCATGACCTGTGCGTTCTCTTGGCAAAACTCTATTAGCCTTTGCCCTGCCTCATTCCATATTCCAAGGCCAAATAAAAGCAATGACTTTCTTGTCTCTTTGAAAAGATATAAATGATGATAGTATCTGAGTATTCATGATCTTGACGTGTTTTACTTGGCTAAGGAAGCACATAGAACCATACTCTCTGTTCCATCTTCAAATTTCTTCTCATCCTTGAAGTCTTATCTTAAAAAGATCTTCTTTAATAAAGTCCCTTCTGAACCCCAACTAAAATTCCTTACTCTGGACTCCCATATCAGGGTGCTTATCCTTTATTTATTTCTCCAGTTATTTGTTTTTATTCAGTTCAGTTCAGTCGCTCAGTCGTGTCTGACTCTTTGCAACCCCATGAATCGCAGCAGGCCACGCCTCCCTGTCCATCACCAACTACCAGAGTTCACTCAGACTCACATCCATAGAGTCAGTTATGCCATCCAGCCATCTCATCCTCTGTCGTCCCCTTCTCCTCCCGCCCCCAATCCCTCCCAGCATCAAAGTCTTTTCCAATGAGTCAACTCTTCGCATGAGGTGACCAAAGTACTGGAGTTTCAGCCTCAGCATCATTCCTTCCAAAGAAATCCCAGGGCTGATCTCCTTCAGAATGGACTGGTTGGATCTCCTTGCAGTCCAAGGGACTCTCAAGAGTCTTCTCCAACACCACAGTTCAAAAGCATCAATTCTTCGGCGCTCAGCCTTCTTCACAGTCCAACTCTCACATCCATACATGACTACTGGAAAAACCATAGCCTTGAGTAGACAGACTTTAGTCGGCAAAGTAATGTCCCTGCTTTTGAATATGCTATCTAGGTTGGTCATAACTTTTCTTCTAAGGAGTAAGCGTCTTTTACTTTCATGGCTGCAATCACCATCTCCATTAATTTTCTGTATCTTCCACTATCTTTCAAGCTTCAAGAAGTTATACTCTCCAATATGGCAGCCACTAGCTATACGTGACAAACTGAACTCAGTTCAGTTCAGTTGCCTAGTCATGTCCAACTCTTTGAGACCCCATGGACTATAGCACACCAGGCATCCCTGTCCTTCACCAACTCCCAGAGCTTGCTGAAACTCATGTCCATCGAGTTGGTGATGCCATCCAACCATCTCATCCTCTGTCATCCCCTTCTCCTCCCACCTTCAATCTTTCCCAGCATTAGGGTCTTTTCCAAGGAGTCAGTTTTTCACATCAGGTGGCCAAAGTATTGGAGTTTCAGCTTCAGCATCAGTTCTTCCAATGAATATCCAGGACTGATATTCTTTAGGATTGATTGGTTTGATCTCCTTGCTGTCGAAGGAACTTAGGAGTCTTTTCCAACACCACAGTTCAAAAGCATCAGTTCTCCAGCACTCAGCTTTCGTTACAGTTCAAATCTCACATTCATACATGAATACTGGAAAAATCATAGCTTTGACGATACAGACAATTATATAAAATTTAGAAATTCGAGTTTTCAGTCACAATGGCCCCATATCAAGTGCTCAAAAGCCACACGTGACTAGTGATTTCTGTACTGTTCAATATAGTAACAGAGAACATTTAGACCATCACAGTAAATTTGTTGGTACTAGAGGGCTAACACACCTTTTCAGCCCTCCACGAGCCCTATATAAACACATATGTTATGTTATGCATGCATGCTCAGGCCAACTCTGTTGGACCCTATGGGCTGCAGCCCACCAGGCTCCTGTGTCGGTGGGATTTTCCAGGTAAGAATACTGAATTGTGTTGCCATTTTCTCCTCTAGGGGACCTTCCTGACCCAGTGATTCAATTACCACTGAGCTATCCGCAAGCCCTCCCTAAGGTTGAAATCAACAAAATTAAAGCCAGGAACTATCAGCAGATAATCAGAAATGAGGGAATGAGGGTAACGGTACGGACGTACACACTCCATCTATGTAGTGACCAAGCTATCCTGTGTTAATTCAGAAAAGGTGAGATGGCTACCCCATCTCAGTGTCTCAAACTCCTGGTAACAGTCTCAGGCTACACAAATATAGAAATCAAGTTGGTCACTACTTTCACAGTACCATGACTATTATCTCAAAGCACTGAACATTTTTCTGGGCTCTTAAGACAAAAATGTGGTTAAATTAAAACAAAATATATTTTGCCCACTTGATATGTATCTAAATGGATAAGGTTTTATTAGTTTAATAAAGTGATTGCTGCAGGTGACAAAGCAGTGTTTGTCATTTGTCTTCAAGACACACAAGTACCCAGCATGAGAATTTATATTCAATGACTGTGCCAGAGGAAAGGCAACTATGAAATGATCAAAGATAATCAAATGGTGAATTATATAATTATCCTTTGAGTCTTAAAGCTGTAAAAAGACAAACAGCAAAAGAGACACAGATGTAAAGTACAGACTTTTGGACTCTGTGGGAGAGGGAGAGGGTGGGATGATTTGGGAGAATGGCATTGAAACATGTATACTATCATGTAAGAAATGAATCGCTAGTCTAGGTTCGATACAGGATACAGGATGCTTGGGGCTGGTGCACTGGGATGACCCAGAGAGATGATATGGGGAGGGTGGTGGGAGGGGGGTTCAGGGTTGGGAACTCTTGTACACCTGTGGTGGATTCATGTCAATGTATGGCAAAACCAATACAGTATTGTAAAGTGAAAAAATAAAATTAAAAAAAAATAATAAATTTAAAAAAATAATAAAATAAAATTTCAGGGGAAAAAAAAGACCCAAAATTCAATAAACTTTGAAAATTAATGAAGCAAACTGTATAAAAATATACACAAAAATACTCTTGAGAGCAGCCAAAATCAAGATGTTAATTAGTATTGTATGATATCTGGCATCTGGGAAGTAAAAATAAAGAATTATTTATCAAAGTAAGAATTTCTAGATTAAAAGAATTCTAGAATAATGTTTTTTCCTTCTGTATTTTATTTAGACTTTTCCTCAAAATTTTAATTACTGTGAATAAGCAAGTTTATCATTCAGGAAAAGGTATTGAATATTTTGTGATGACAAAATACTCTTAAAAACATCCTTAATTTATAGGCTTAAAATATACACTGAGGTAGGAAAATCATCTCATAAGGGAATCCAGGAAGAATAAATTTTATAAAAATTTAATGATTTCTCATGAATTAGAAAGTACTTAGGCAGCATTTTCAGGAAATAAATTTTTTATGCAGACAGTTAGGGACAGCAACATTCATAGGCTACTGTAAAGCAGATCTCTATTTTCTGAACTATGAACTACAAATTGAATCGATTTTGAAATCTGAATGCTCCTCTTTAAGAAGTATTAATAAAAATAGGTATATGAACACCTAGAGGTAAAAAATAACTAATGTTGATAAGTAGAAATTAATACAAGCAGAAAGAAAATAATAGAAATTAGATTGCTCTATATTCTTCAAATCAAGGAAAACTATTCACTCAAATAAATTAAAACATGCTATTTAGGTAGTATTATTAGAAAGTACATCAGGAAGCATGCTTTACAATGAGAAGCAAAAAAGTTTCACTAAGTCATGATTTTACTTCAGAAGATGAGCTTTAAGGTCAAACAGCACATGAACATTACAAATACACTTTACTTTAGTTTTAAGGGAGGGCCAGAAGATAAAAGTACACATTTAAAAGTATTAACAATGTCTACTGCTATGAAATCATGAAGGAAATAGTGAGCACCAAGGTGAAGGTATGGTGGGAGGTAATTAGCTGCGTGCATGGTTTAGTCTACTGAGTCCTATGTGTGTTGTAGCAATATCTTCTATTCCTACTGTAACGTTATGGGGTTCAAGAAAGATTATACCAGTAACAGTATTTTAAAATTTATAAAATTCTACATTTTGTAGTATGCAGAAATACCAAATGTGATCCTAATGTGATCTGTACCTTCTAACAACTCACGTAAGGCAAAAAATGATAATCCTTTGTAATTTAAGGAATTCAAAGACAGCTTAAGTTACATTCAAGTTGTATTCAAAAGAATACCAAACTATGAATACTTGTTAGTAAAGGTGAATAATATTTAGAAAAGGACATTAAGAAGATTAAACAAATCACAAAGAAAAAAATTTATAGTACATCATTTTCTTCCTTTTGATAAACAATTATAACTTAAGTATGTCAACCTGGTTAGCAAGCACATGAAATTCATGGTTCACACAATGTTTTCTTGAGAGAAAAGTTGAATTTACACAAAAGAATTCACAAAATGATAAATGTGAAACAAATAGTAAACTTCTCACACTTAGGAAAAAAAACTTTAATCGCAACTACTTCAATATGTTATACAAATTTAATTCAAATATTAAATGTCAATATGACATATTACTTTATTTCAAGCACTGAAAAACCTTCATAATAATGATTTGCAAAGTCAAATCTCAGTAGACAAATTACAGGTTTTTCATATATCTCTATTATCAACTTGTGAATAAATTTACTTTCTGCAAACTAATTTTTTTTGTTGCCATATTTTGGTGACAGAATATATAGGATTTTTTTTTCTTTTGCATTTTTGACTTCAGGTCAGGTCTTAAAAAATGTGCTATCACAAAAACTTAATATAATATCCATATGATAGAGATACACAAAATATTAAGTGATTAAAATTGCCTGCATTAACTACTGAAGTGTATCTTTTCTAATAAATTATCAAACGTGGGAGTGGTTGTTGAGGAACCATGATGTAAATTTAATAACGTACCACAATATATTAGGACCTGGAAACACAGAGATGTAGATAAGTAGAAGGAATATCACATTATATTTGTATAGAGCTTTATAGTTTAAAAAGTTTTATTATGTACACTGTTTAATTTCCAAAATAATCCTGTAAAGTCTGCTGTTTTCTAAGCCTTTAATTCCCACCCTCTTTATACATAAACGAATGAATTGTTATATTTCTAAACTGAAGTTCAATTAGAATAATGACATGTACAAAAGGAATTTTGATAAGGACTTTCTTATTTAATACAATATTGGTTAGAATTATGAATATCATGAGGTTCTTTAGAAACTATTTATCTGAGCAAACATCAGATGCAAAATACAAATTCAAGCCCAAATAACAGTTCCCAATCAATGTTGCTTAAGGTTATTTCTTCAATTTCAATATTTCAAAACCCTGGGCTGGGAAGGCAGAGCTGTTTTAATCTATCCAGACTGCCCCCAGGACGTGGCTTTACCTTTTGAAAGTACATCCTTCTTCAGAAGATGTTACTGCTATACTGGTTAAATTAATCCCTCAGAACGATGTGAGAATTTCAGTCCATACTACAGTGTTTTACCTTATCGGCCTGACGCATGTAGCAGTACAGAATTCCTCTCATACATTTTATAGCCGAGTGCTCCAGCTCATGGGTCCTTCCCTTGTCATCATCAATGCGCCTGGGTGAGAGAGATAACTCATGAAACAAACTGGAAATGCATTTGAAAAGGAAGCAGAGCTTTTGATAATTAAGTATTTATCTGGCTAATCCTATGTTCTGGTGACAACTACTAATTCTGTAACAGTGAAACTCCATTTTCCCAGCAGATGTAGAAATGCTTAAAAAAAAAAAAATCTCATGATGAAATTGTGCAAATTTCCCCTTGTCTTAAGGAAGTAAGTTAATTGTGTTAAAAATAGTGTATAATATTTTCAACACTGACTTGGCTGAAACTTTAAAGGATATTTTTATATAAGAAAAATCTACCAATGGATTTTTTTTTAATTCACCATTCACAGAGCACAGGCAATTTTAAATACCAATCCTTTTAGGTTATGCAATGATCACTTGGATTCAAAGAAGTGTAGATTAACGTAGGCCCATGTCTTCTTTGGCTCCTCTAGCGGCTCAGACGGTAAAGCATCTGTCTGCAATGCAGGAGACCCAGGTTCGATCCCTGGGTTGGGAAGATTCCCTGGAAAAAGAAATGGCAGCCCACTCCAGTATTCTTGCCTGGAAAATCCCACGGACCGTGGAGCCTGGTAGGTTACCGTCCATGGGATCGCAAAGAGTTGGACACGACTGAGCGACTTCACTTTCACTTTCTGTGTCTTCTTTGCTCTGCTATGTGTTTAATAATGCCAGAATGGGCACTTCAGTCAGCAATGCCTTCAAACAAAAATGCATCCACGATGATAATGATGTATTTGGGCATAAAGTTTTATATTTTCAGGTCTTAGTTTAAAATCAATTGACTACAGTTTACAACTCCTGCTTTAAAAAAAAAAAGCTGACACTTAAATATTAAATTAGGTTAAGATGTTTTTCGATCTTTAAGCTACTTTTTATTATTGATCAGTGGCCTTCAAAAAAGATGTTATACACTCTTGAAAAAATAAAAGTAGCTTATTCATTGTTTTACTAAATCATAAGTAAAATATCTAGCTATCATCCTCACTTGACAAAAAACACTACCTGTTCCCCATAAAAAGTAAACTATAATTACTTCCTCTTTCAATTACAGACCTCATATACCAGCAGTAGAAAGAACAATGATCATTTTAATACAGTATGGTGAATGTCAGTATAAATGTCTATTTGTCATTAGAATATCATTCTTCTTTTCACATGCAGGTATTAAAGTATAGCTAGTATGATTCTGCTCTGTGATCTTTTTTCCCACGATGTCAGAACCAAGTGATAACAGGCAAATTATGGAGTGGATAACATTTGACTTGGCACTGATAAAGAAAGGAAACAGCACATCTGGAGTAAAATGAACTCAATGAAATGTTCTGCATATAATTCCCACTTCATAAAAAACAAAGAAATAATTCAGAAAGAAACAAAATCCAATTTTTCTAAAATTACCTTGACTGCAATTTCTCTGCCCCTAATTTCCACAAGCATTATACCAAGACTAAAATATCCCACAATAATTTAGCCACAATAAAGAATTCTTCTATTTTAATGATGTTTTTATTTCTCCTTTCCTTAGCAAATAATAGTGGTAACCAGAAAAATATTTCTTTTCTGACTTAGAAAACTAAAGAACAGTTGCATTTGAGTAAAAACATTTAGGCAACTAGTATATATCTATTTCCTTTCCTAAGATTTAAAATGAACCTTTTCATCCAAAATAATTCCTCTATTTTCTACCAAGAACTAACAAGCTTTACTGATGTACATTCAAGTTTTAATATGATCTCAATAAAATGTTTAATTTAAAAAAATCAGATAAGTAACTTTAATTGATAACAAGCCATGTGGAGATGTTGACTGAATATTTCTATAATATTAAGTTTATATTTAAATCAAAACTTAAAAATACATAACTAGTGAAAAACTTAACACTTAAATCCTATCACTGATGCATTATTTCCCCACAGTCAAGATTCAGGGAAAATAAAATCAGAATACTGTTTGGTCATGCGACTTGACTGTTTACAAGGACTAAGCTAGGGCCACCTGTTATATTTAACTCCTAAAATAGCAATAGATCTGACACTGAGAGGGAACAGGCCAACATCTTGCATGAAGTATTCCTCTCTCTCTCTCTCTTAGACAGTACTGCAAAGTGTCTTACCAATACGTCACCTTGAGTTTTTCTAACATATGCACAGTCTAAAGTGCTTTTTCAAATCAATACTCTTAAAAAAAAAAAGCTACTTTTCTCAAACATAAAAAGTAAAGAAAAGTAAATTCTGTATTTAAAGCCTAAATTAAAGTCATGCTTTTTTTCTAGAAGTAAGAACAAAAAATGCAAAAACTCTACATAGTACTTTTTAGTATAGCATAAAGTACAGGTTTGGGGCTTCCCAGGTGGCTCAGTGGTAAAGAATCCACTTGCCAATGCAGGAGCCGCAGGAGACACAGCTTCAATCCTTGGGTCGGGAAGTTCCCCTGGAGGAGCAAATGGCAACTCATTCCAGTACTCTTCCCAGGATACTCCTATGGACAAAGAAGCCTGGTGGGCTAGAGTCCATGGGGTCATAAGAGGGTCGGACATGACTGAGCAACTGAGCACACATGCAAAGTATAGGTTCAATTTTTCTTTTAAAAGATATTTTGTACAATTGACTAGTTTTAGAAACAATATTAACCTAAATCATATATTTAGGTTTTGATATTTAGGATATTTAGGTTATATCAGATATAACCTAAATCAAAGCAATATAATTATTTATAAAATAAAATAATTATAGTAGTTATAATTATATAACTAAATATATATTTTAATTCTATTAACTATAATTATATTCATACAGAACATTAATGCAATATAGATATAATTATATATAAAGTAGTATAAATAGATATAATTAGATATAATGCAATATAATTTTAAACAAAGGTATATTCAGGACTACAACTTGATACATGTAAAAGACATCTTAAAAAGTAAAACATATTAGTAAGCATTTCTTTCCTCTTCTAAAATAAAACAAAATTACAAAGTGAAACTATAATACTGCATTTAAGAAAAACAAACTATGTCAAAGTGTATTTCACAAATAAGCTATTTCACTTTCTTGCTTTTATCCAATTATTTAATTAAATCAAACCATACTTCTAATGTAAATGAAATATAAATGTGTATAAAATAATTATTTTAAGTCCTCAGTACACATGTACATATACACACATTCAAACAGAACTGAGGTTTCAAGAGATTTTTTTTACATGACTGATTGAAAACTAATGCAATTAGAAAGATCAAATTACTTCCTTTTAAAAAAATTAATGACTTCATATTACGCATTCATTACCAATAAGAGATAGATATAAATCCCTGAAAATACTGACAGTTTAATTTTTGACGAATTTTTCCTAATGTTATCTATATGATTTCATCAGCATTTTTAAGTAGAATTGGAAACAGAATTCTACTAATTTTACAACATGGGGATTATCTAAACAAATCATCACAGCTTAATACTGTGGGTAAAAACGGCTTCATCCTAATTCTGTGGTACGTACCCTTGTGTTTCTCCAAACAGAAGACATTTTGTTTGCCAGTAAAACAAAAAGTTTTTACTTTAACTATATAAGATAAATTATCCAGGGAGTTAGTACTGTGGGTAAAAACGGCTTGATCCTAATTCTGTGGTACGTACTCTTGTGTTTCTCCAAACAGAAGACATTTTGTTTGCTAGTAAAACAAAAAGTTTTTACTTTAACTATATAAGATAAATTATCCAGGGAGTTATAAATAGTGTCCCCAGCAAAGAACGGACTTTAAATTCTCTGTCAGATTTTTGAAGGCTTCTGGGAAAGGGCCTGTACTCTTGTATTGTTTTAAGCAATTTTCCCTGAACACTTTATTCAGAAAAATTTCAAATCTATACAAAAGCTACACAACTGCTACAATGAATAAAACTCTATTTTTCACATGGATTCAAGAACTGATAAAATTAGCTTGAATTCTTTATCTATAATTTATTCTCGGCACTAACACCATACATATTTCAGAAGTATCCCCTAAATACAAGGACATGTGCCTATATGACCATAATATCATTATCACACCAATGAGCTTTTAGCATAGACATAGTGTCTAATATATACTCTATATCCAACACATCCAATTATCCCCAAAATATACTTTAGTTTTTTTTAATGCAGATTCAATCAAGGTTTACACATTGCATTTGATTCTCATAATCGCGCCATCTTCATACCTATTTTCTAATCTTCTATGATTACATTTTTAAGAGCCCAGGCAAGGTGTCTTATAGGCAGCCACAATCTGGCTTTGTCTGACCTTATTTACGGTAGAGCCACCTACACACTTTGATAAGAAGTAGACATGGGTGCCATGGCACATCAGGGAGCACCTATCTAACATCAGTGAAATGCATCAACGATTTAAGACAGAGCAATCATATTCATGTCAAGGATACAATCTTCAAATCAGAGGCACATGCATTTACTACCTTCGGAGAATTAATACTCAGAAATCCATTTTTTTAACAGTTAAAATGTATCACTACTGACTACAAGTCAAGACCCACATCGGATATATTAATAATGAAACAAATAAATAAATAATGAAATAAAACAAAGAAACAGATACTAATAATGAAAAAACAAAACTTCTGTATTGTGAAAAGGCTTATTTTTCTTTTACTTTATAAGAATTTTCTGACTTAGTGATCTCCCAATGAAGTGTAATTAGAAAAACACTAAACTGGGGGAAGGAAGGAGAGGAGTTCTGGTCCTGGCTCTATCATTACCTAGGTGTGTCATTTGGGACTACTCTATTAACTACTCTAGGCTCTAGATTCACCATCAATCACTATCAATTTCCTCTATGGTCAAAACAAATCAATTCAATGAGAATGGGCAATTCATTCTATTAAAGACTAAAGCTGATTTACAAACCTAGAGATGAGAAATGTTAGTCACAAAGTCATAAAATGTTACAATTTATCTAACGCAAACGCTATGGAAACCTGAAAGATTTAGAGGCTGAAAAGGAGATGCAAACAGCTGCAGGTCACACGGTGACCCAGAAGCAGAGCCAACAGATAGCTGTCCAGTTTGTCTTGGGCCTAGACTTGGAGTCACAAGGAGAAGACACACCCGCTTACCTGTACGCAAGAGCCAAAGCCCAGGCACCAGCAGCACAGTACAGACTGTCATGAACCTTGGCCTTCTGATCATCACCACATGTTTTAGTGGGGAAGAGACCTGTGGTTGGACTTTGATACAGCAGCAATGTTGACTTGACTGCAATTGAAGACAAGAAAAAGAATGAAAAAAAAAAATCTATTTCCCTTGAGCTGAAGGTCTTAAACTTTTTTGGTTTCTTTATCCTACAATTTTGTTCTTTCAAAACTTAGCTGCAGCATAAAACTTCTGAAAACGTAGAAACAACTCTTGGTAAATAATTCCAGCCTCGGTAGAGATCCACCCGGCATGAAAGGGTATTTTCATTTTTGAGTAAAGAATTCAGCTAATTGGCACATAAAAAATCTTTAGCACATCCCTGTTAATGTCAGTAAGTGTTATAAGGCAATATCAGATACAGAAAAAAAAAAAAGATTAGCCAAAAAACTAAGTATACTTTCAAAAACTAGTTCAATAGGGAAAAATAAAGCAAATATATAACAAAGAGTTGCATACATTTGCTAAATCCAAAGATAACTCAATTCTAGAGAGGCCAGAATCCTGGTTTTCACAGATGACTAATTTGTGCCTGGCCTTCAGAGCAATGTATTCCTCTTATATATGGTACAGGTCAAAGATATGTTTAACATTTCAAAATTGAATTGCATCCTAATATGACATGAAAATAGTAAACAAGTAACTATTTTATGAACATTCCACTTAAGTTAAAGAAGTCTGGAATCAATGTTTTCTAGTCATCGCTCAATCTGCACAGGGATATTTCCAGGACCTGCCATGCATGCCAAAATTCTCAAATACTCAAGTCCCTTATCTAAAATGGCTAGTATAGTAGGCCCTCCATATCTGCAGGTTCTGCATCTGCAGATAGAGAAAGCAGACTGTATTAATCTTTATAAAAGAGTCCTAAAATAAAAAAACAGTCACACTAAAATGACATTTCCTAAAAGCTATTTTATTCCTAACTATAAATGGATGAGTAATATTTTTCCCTAAAATAAATTAAGTTACTCTAATCTAGACTGGCATATGTCAACTAATTTAGAACAGTTTTTCAAAGGTTTAAAGTACTCTGTTCCATCACAGAGATTAAAGAATTAAATTTCTTTTTCTCAGACTAAACTGACATAATCATTATCATGTCTTTCAGAATACCTAGGTATTTATTATTTTTCCCAGACTGAAAAACTGGTCCTCACACTGCAAAGTAAACAGCTGACACTTCTTTTAAAAGGCAGTTTAATTTCTTTAGTTTGTTATGGCTACAGAGATAAGTGGGTAAGAATCTTGAACACAATAAGCTGAACTAACATTTTTAAGATTTTTTTTAATGTGGACCATTTTCAAAGTCTTTATTGATTTGTACAATATTGCATCTGTTTTATGTTTTAGGTGTTTGGCCACAAATAATGTAGGATCTTAGCTCCACAGTTGTCTGCTATGTGACTAATTCAATTCAGTTCAGTTCAGTCGTTCAGAGCGTTCAACTCTTTGTGATGCCACGACCTGCAGCACGCCAGGCTTCCCTGTCCTTCACTATCTCCCAAAGTTTGGTCAAGTTAATGTCCATTGACTCAGTGAAGCTATCTAGCCATCTCCTTGCTCTCCAAGGGGCTCTCAAGCGTCTTCTCCAGCATAATATTTTGAAAGCATCAATTCTTCGGTGCTCAGCCTTCTTTCTGGTCCAACTCTCACTTCTGCACATGACTACTGGAAAAACCATAGATTTGACTATACAGACCTTTGTGGGCAAAGTGATGTCTCTACTTTCCCCATCTATTTGCCATGAAGTGATGGGACCAGATGCCATGATCTTAATTTTTTGAATGTCAACTTTTAAGCCATCTTTTCCACTCTACTCTTTCACCTTCATCAACAGGCTGCTTAGTTCCTCTTTGCTTTCTGCCACTAGGGTGATGTCATCTGTAAAACTGAGGTTACTGATATTTCTCCCAGAATCTTCATTCCCCCTTGAGCTTCATCCAGCCCAGACTTTTGCATGATGTACTCTGCATAGAAACTAAATAAGCAGGGTGACAATATACAATCTTGTTTTACTCCTCTCCCAATTTGGAACCAGTCCGTTGTTCCACATCTGGTTCCAACTGTTGCTTCTTGAACTGCATACAGGTTTCTCAGGAGGCAGGTAAGATGGTCTCGTATTCTCCTCTCCTCAAGAATTTTCCACAGTTTGTTGTGATCCACAGTCAAAGGCTTTTGTGTCAATGAAGCAGTAGATGTTTTCCTGAAATTCTCTTGCTTTTTCTATGACCCAGGGGATGTTGGCGATTTGATCTCTGGTTCCTCTGCCTTTTCTAAACCCAGCTTGAACATCTGCAAATTCTGAGTTCATGTACTGTTGAAGCCTAGCTTGAATCATTTTGAGCTTTACCTTGTTAGCATGTGAAATTAGCACCATTTTGCAGTAGTCTGAACATTCTTTGGCATTGCCTTTGTTTGGGATTGGCATGAAAATTGACCTTTTCCAATCCTGTGGCCACTGTTGAGTTTTCCAAACTTGCAGTATATTGAGTGCAGCTATTTCAAAGCATCATCTTTTAGGATTTGAAATAGCTCAGCTGGAATTCCATCATCTCCACTAGCTTTGTTCGTAGTGATGCTTCCTAAGGCTCACTTGACTTCACACTCCAGGATGTCTGGCTCTAGGTGAGTGATCACACCATTGTGGCTGTCTGGGTCATTAAGAGTTTTTAGTATAGTTCTTCTGTGTATTCTTGCCACTTCTTCTTAATATCTTCACTTCTGTTAGGTCCATACCATTTCTATCCTTTACTGTGCCCATCGTTGCATGAAATGTTTCCTTGATATCTCTAATTTTCTTAAAGAGATCTCTAGTCTTTCCCATTCTATTGCCTCTATTTCTTTGCCCTGTTCACTTAAGAATGCTTTCTTATCTCTCCCTGCTATTCTTTGGAACTCTGCATTCAGACTGGTTTTCTCCTTTGCCTTTCATTTCTCTTCTTTTCTCATCTATTTGTAAGGCCTCCTCAGACAACCATTTTGCCTTTTTGCATTTCTTTCTCTTGGGGATGGTTCTGATCACCATCTTTTGTACAGTGTTACAAACCTCCATCCTTAGTTCTTCTGGCACTCTATCACATTTAATCCCTTGAATCTATTTGTCACTTCCACTGTATAATCGTAAGGGATTTGATTTCGATCATAACTGAATGGCCTAGTGGTTTTCCCTACGTCTGAATTTTGCAATAAGGAATTCATGATCTGAGCCACAGTAAGCTCCAGGTCTTGTTTTTGTAGACTGTGTGGACTTTTCTCCATTTTCAGCTGCACAGAGTACCAATCTGATTTCAGTACTGACCATCTGGTTGATGTCCATGTGTACAGTTGTCTCTGGTGTTGCTGGAAGAGTGTGTTTGCTATGATCAGTGTGTTCTCTTGGCAAAACTCTGTTAGCCTTTGCCTTGTTTCATTTTGTAATCCAAGGTCAAACTTGCCTGTTATTCCATGTACCTCTTGACTTCCTACTTTTGCATTCCAGTCCCTGTGATGAAAAGGACATCTTTTTTGAAAAGGACATCTTTTTTTTGATGCTAGTTCTAGAAAGTCTTAAAGGTTTTCATAGAACCATTAGACTTCAGCTTCTTCAGCATTAGTGGTTGAGGCATAGACTTGGATTACTATGATACTGAATGGTTTGCTTCGAAATGAACAGAGGTCATTTTTTCATTTGTGAGATTGCATCCAAGTAGTGGATTTTGGACTCTTTCGTTGACTATGATGGCTACTCCATTTCTTCTAAGGGATTCTTGCCCACACTAGTAGATATAATGGTCATCTGAATTAAATTTGCCCATTCCCATCCATTTTAGTTCACTGATTCCTAAAATGTCAATGATCACTCTTGCTATCCTGTTGGACCACTTCTAATTTACCTTGATTCATGGACCTAACATTCCAGGTTCCTATGCAATAAGAACAATAGCTCCACAACCAGAAATCAAAGCCAAACCCCGCACATTGGAAGGTGAAGTCTCAACCACTGGACCACCAGGGAAGTCTCTGAAATAATGTTTCACATGATGCAGACAGAAACAAGAAAACTGTTCTCCTTGGTGAGAGAAATCAAATTTTATATTTGACATACTAGGCCACATAAATGGCATAAGAAGCAAACTAACAAAAAAAAGCATCCCCACCTTACCATCTGATGAACAAAAAAGAGCCCGATATGTATGTATCTCTAAGCTGCTTACTCACATTAAAAAATAAAACTTGCCAGGTTGATCCTGACAAAAACAAAAGAGCAAACAAAACAAACAGGGACCTTATACCAGTAACAGTATTGAGATTCCCTTTTGCATCTCAATGAATTAGAAATGGATACAAAAGATTCAGGACTACATTGTAACTTTGTATAGGTAAATGAGCAAGGAATACTTCTACAAAATCTTTGTGTAAGAATTATTCAAGAAACATCCTCTAGTTCTCAAATCTGTTAATGTTTAGGAAAGCTAAAAGGACAAAGAAGACACTAGCGGCAGTTTCAAAATTATTCCAGGGACAGATATGACTTGCCAGATTCCATTTATAGTCTCCATATCAACATGCAATTGGAATATACAGCTGTCTAAGCACTGGAACTACCCCAACACTCAAATGAGAGATCACCATCCATATAATGTATGTAATTTAACTAGGCAGAATAGATGTTAATCATAGCTACCTACAGACTTGCTTTCCTCAGGTTTAGCTTACCAATTCTGTAATAGTGATCCAATTTATCCCATAGAGTTTCATCAGGTCTCGGAAGATTAATGCTTTTCAGAGGTTCATAAACTGAGCCTGAAGGAAAAATGAAAAACCCATCAAGTCCAGTTATTTTCACCCAAGTAAATGAAGAAACTTCTAAACAAATGAAGAGGCATTATTTAATAATCTAATCTTCATTTTTATAGTGAACTATATTTCACTGTTGTCAAATTTTGGATGAGGAAAAGAGAAAGAAGAAAACACTTGCAGTTTTTCTAAATGCTAGGGGATATCCCCACCCTCACTCCCAGCTAACTCATGTGCATACTGGTCTTAGCAGCTCAAATATAACTAATACTCCTACGGAAGTATAGTAGCGTAATAATTCCAGTTCCTTCTGAGAAATATATCTACTTATATGCCCTGAAATGCAAACCTTACTCCTTATGCTCATGCTTTCTCAGGCAGTTTTCTGTCCCAGGATAATATTCCTGAACCCCCAAATCATCCGCTTCATGAGTATTCAAACACTGTTCATACTGAAAGGCTGAAACTTCCACTTTCTCCTAGGTAGGTAATATCTGCCTTATTATCTAGATTGTAAGCAGAAACCATTTCTACTTCTCAGCCATGGGAACTACAGCAAGGCGATAACAGAGCATACTGCTCAAAAGCTACAGAATATCCATTAATCATGATAACCTGTCATAAAATGGATACAGAAAATTGTTCACTTGACAAGGGCACTTTCTCAACTGATGACTGAAAGGCAGACATTTGACCCTTCAGCCATCAGAATAAGCAGTCTCTCATTCTTGTTATAAGCACTCAGAAATTATAAACATCTCAAGGTCACAATTAATCCACCTTGGGATGCAGGTAATGCATGTCATATAGTCTAACAAAATACTAGAAGACTGAACCTATAATTTATTGGGGCAGGGGAGAGGGTCATGATGGCAGGCATTAAGAATCAATTTTTGAAGAAAATTAAAGCATTTATGTTTGCAAAATTGCTATGTCCAGTATGCTAGTTTAAAGCCAAGTTATGTTTAAGGGAGGTTTAAGTTTTGTTTAGGGCAGGTAAGGGCTTCTCTGTTGGCTCAGATGGTAAAGAATCTGTCTGCAATGCGGGGACCTAGGTTTGTTCCCTGGGTCAGGAAGATCCTCTGGGGATATCCTCTTCAGAATTCTTGCCTGGAGAATTCCATGGAGAGAGAAGCCTGGTAGGCTACAGACTACAGGGTTGCAAAGAGTTGGACACAACTCAGTGACTAACACTTACTTTTTCAAAGTAAAGAACTACACATTCAGGCAACAGCACCATTACCTTTCGTTAAAATCAGAGATGTGGATGAAAACAGGGAATATGAAATGACTTGCATGAAGATATTTTTCTAAAATAGTCTTCATAATGACACCAACCAGAATGGTCCCATAGAGAAATATGCAAAGGACTACGAACACAGACAGGAGAGCATCAGGACTGCAAAGGAGGCAAGGGTCCAGACATGCTCTCTGCCTCCCCACATTCAATTAGCTCTAGGTAGGTGTAAGTATACTGGCAGTAATGGGCAGCCTGGCAGCTAGGGAGGAATGCTGGCCTGGTAGGTGAGAAGCTCTGGGGGCCGGGGAGGTCTACATATTATCCATGAAATTCATCCATAATTAATAAAACAAAATCAGGTCCAAATCATCACGTTTTAAATTTTGCATATGAATATACAAAGACTAAAGGGGACACATTTGCTAGACCAGAATGAATGTGTACCCTGTTGCCTCAGATGGAAAAGGAACCACCTGCAATGCAGGAGACTCAGGTTCAGTCCCTGGGTTGGGAAGATCCCCTGAAGAAGGCAATGGCTACTCACTCCAGTATTCTTTCCTGGAGAGTTCCATGGACTTGGTATAGGGAGACTGGCGGGCTACAGTCCATGGGATTGCAAAGAATTGGACATGATTGAGCAAGTAACACTAATGACAGTGGAATGATTTGTTTTTACTTAGATTTATTTCTATTTATTTTGTCGTGGAATGATTTGCTTTTATTTAGAGCACTATGATACAGTTAATGTTGTGCTTTATATAAGAATAATAATCACCAGAAGATGCATATATATTTTTTCATTACAATTAGCTAAATAATACATGTGCATATGGATAAGGATTAAAACAGAATATGCAGAACTGAAATCTGCATTATAATAGTAGATGAGTTTATTTTAAGATTATTTTAATGACATTGCATTCATGGTTTTAGAGTGAAAAAAAAATATTTCCCTTAAAAGCCCCTTCAGTTCAGTTCAGTTCAGTAGCTCAGTCATGTCCAACTCTTTGCGACCCCATGAACTGCAGCACACCAGGCCTCCATGTCCATCGCCAACTCCTGGAGTTCACTCAACCTCATGTCCATCGAGTCGGTAATGCCATCCAGCCATCTCATCCTCGGTCGTCCCCTTCTCCTCCTGCCCCCAATCCCTCCTAGCATCACAGTCTTTTCCAAGGAGTCAACTCTTCACATGAGGTGGCCAAAGTACTGGAGTTTCAGCTTCAGCATCATTCCTTCCAATGAACACCCAGGGCTGATCTCCTTTAGAATGGACTGTTTGGATCTCCTTGCAGTTCAAGGGACTCTCAAGAGTCTTCTCCAACACCACAGTTCAAAAGCATCAATTCTTTGGCACTCAGCTTTCTTCACAGTCCAACTCTCACATCCATACATGACCACTGGAAAAACCATAGCCTTGACTAGATGGACCTTTGTTGGCAAAGTAATGTCTCTGCTTTTTAATATGCTATCTAGGTTGGTCATAACTTTCCTTCTAAGGAGTAACTGTCTTTTAATTTCATGGCTGCAATCACCATCTGCAGTGATTTTGGAGCCCCCCAAAATAAAGTCTGACACTGTTTTCACTGTTTCCCCATCTATTTCTCATGAAGTGATGGGACCAGATGCCATGAAGTTAGTTTTCTGAATGTTGAGCTTTAAGCCAACTTACCTCCCCACAAAGACTAAAATGATTCTATCATCTAATGTTTCTCAGTAAAATCATCCATGGAGATTCTTAGAAGCAACATTAAGTATACAACATTGTATATACTTAATGTATAAACAAGAACACATAGTATTAAGTCTGGGATATCAAACTTTCTAAGAAAATAAATACCCATTCTATAAG
The DNA here is from genome assembly GCF_023091745.1 of Budorcas taxicolor. Classification (NCBI taxonomy): domain Eukaryota; kingdom Metazoa; phylum Chordata; class Mammalia; order Artiodactyla; family Bovidae; genus Budorcas; species Budorcas taxicolor. The sequence continues at coordinate 17,625,917 of NC_068927.1, read as the reverse complement.
ACTAAAAGAGATGTTCAAAGCAAAGCAGAAAAGTGTAAAAATAAAAATCACCTAATTCACTGAGAATTTATATATTCTTCTATAGTTCCTTTCTATATCTTCAAAGAAAGCCAATAATGAATTAAAAATAGCTGAGTTAGATAAATGTCAACACTTTAGTGATTACTACTGCAATGTTTCTGAAGTAACTGCATAAAATTAAGTAAGGATGTTCCATAAAATTTATGTCCAGTACCACAAATCTGAAGTCAAAGGAAAAGTCATCAATGGAAATATTTTAAACAAGAATTAGACATCTGGAAAGCATGAATACCAATAAAAATATGAAGGAGAAAGCAATCAACAATGGAGCACCAACTCTCAAAGCCAATGAAAAAAGACACAAAGTAACAGAAAAAATTCTAATAAATGCTTAGAGTTCAAAATGAAGTGAATTTTTAAAATATAAATATTTCTTTTCTATATTTTTCTTATTTTAATTTTGCCTAAATCCAACACCACAGAGGAAGACAAAACTTATCAGTTATCAAGTATGTAAAATGGGTTTAAACATGTCAACCTCATTTTTTACCTCTCAATTCCCTTTGTATTAGAAAAATACAATCTACCTCTTCATTTCATAAGACATTACGTCAAAGAGACAAAAGATAACAAAGAAGATGAAGCAGAAATTGTTATTTGAAGAGACATATTACAGTTTTATGATGAAAGAAGCAAGAACTATATACTATAAGATTTACTGAGAAGTTCTCAAAATCACAAAATAAAACTGGTAGTTCAAAAACAAACTCTTAAAAGAATAAAAAAGATGACCAAGAGGAAATTCAAGGTGGAACACTGACCAGCAAACCAAGACAACATCAAAAGTGTATTATTTAAGCATCTTGCTTTTCTTTCTATTATTCAAAGCACTTTAACATATATAAAGTGTTATTAACCAAGACTTTGATGATCCCTAAAATAGCTTTATCATTTTTCCATGTAAGGTGGTAGACTAAGATAGATACCATTATTTATGCATTCAGTTAACATATACAGTGAATACCTAAGACTCTGGAGCATACATCTAGCAGGCTACAAAGCCTACAGATTAGGAAGAAAGGTAAAATAATGTTTTGAATATAATATATATGTTTGTGTAAGATATATATGTATATAAGATATATTATACATATATATATGAATAACAAGGTAGAGTGGTAAGTTCCTTAAAAGACAAAGGACAGGAAAATTCAACTCCCCTGTGGGGCTCAGAGAACAGAGAACTTCTGCACTGCAGTTGATAAAAATACTAGTAATTACAAATAATTACAAAAAAATAAAAAGCTCCAGAGGCTTCCCAAGTGGCTCAGTGGTAAAGGTCCACCTGCCAAGCAGGAGACATCCCCTGCAGAAATAAACGGCAATCCACTGCAGTATTCCTGCCTGGGAAATCCCATGGGCAGAGAAGCCTGATGGGCTACACTCCAAAGGGTCACACAGTTGGGTACAACCTAGTGACTAAACAACTACAACAAAAATTTTAAGGTGTGCATTTTTTAAGGTGTATGTATTTTTAATGTGTATATATCACATATACACATAATATTTAACAAATAAAGGATACCATACTGTATTTCTCATGGAAATATGTCCTTTTTTCCCTACCTCATCCCGCTTGCCCTCTTCTGTCCTCAAAACCATACATTTCCCTATGTCTCAAACATGTAGGCAAAAAAGAAGTTTGTCCTTGCTTGTTTTATAAAAATGGGATCTTGGCAAAGTCTACTCTTGCATGTAGCTCCTTTCATTTAACAACACACAGGGAAATTGCTAAAGGTGATGGCTCTTTCTCATGGATGCTATATATTCCAAGGAGTTGATATACTACAACTTATTCCACTAACTTCTCATCAGTGGGTATGTAATTTGTTTCCTATTTTTACCATAACAACAATAATGCAAAACACAGATATACATAGATATAGCCAGGAATATGCTGGAACAGTTAGAATTGGCTGGAGAGTTAAATTTTATAGGGATTTTGGGAGTAGTTGTGAAACACAGCTATAACTACATATTAAATTATATAAAATTAAAACTAATTTTAAAAACAATAGTGATAATTAAACCTCATCACTTCCTATTTTCTACATATGTGCTTTTGAGTTTATTTATATCTATATAACTGTACACTGGAAATACTATGTAGCAGCATGTTAATTACAATATATCTCTTCCAAACTCTGCATTTAGTGATGTCACATAGAAAAGTAGTACTGAGTTAAATGATTAATGAACTTTTACAATAAATGACAAATTGCATCTTTTAAAAATGCTAAAATAATTCACATTTGTATCAGAAATATAAGTACTCTAGTCTATTAAATGCTTTTCCAATTGGATAGGAATAAAGAAGTAGCCGTCTTTTACTTAGTTTTCATTTCCCAGACTATTAGTGAGCTGGAGAATCTTTACAAACTGGCCATTTGGATTTGCTCTTCTGTGAACTGCCAACATCCTGTAGACCTTTGCCATTGCTTTATCAGTATTTTGGTCAATTTCTGAGAGCTCTTTGTATACTTTGTATACTATTTATTTTCCCCTGATCCATCATTAGTACACCAATACCAAGATTCAAAGGTGTATATACACACACACACACACACACACACACATATGTAGATATATAACAGTCAATTATCTCTTTCCTCATTTGGTTCTAGTTTTCCTTTCTTTTAAAAAGGTTTCTGCTAATCCTGAGGTTACAAATATAGTCACCGAAATTTTCTACTAAGTTTTCTTAAGGTTTTCGTAATGTTAAAAAGATATATTTTCCCCCTTAACTACTTTATCCATTGAGAAGTTGGGTTCTGAACTCCTTCTAAAGTAAGCAGTAGTTCACAGCAGCACTACTTACAACAGTCAGGACATGGAAGCAACCTAGATGTCCATCAACAGATAAACAGATAAAGAAGTTGTGGTACATATATACAATGGAAGCAAATGTGAAATGAGGTGGATGAACTTCGAGCCTGTTCACAGAGTGAAGTCAGTCAGAAAAATAAATACCATATGTTAATGCATAATTAATGTATGTAATCTAGAAAAATGGTACTGATGAATCTTTGCAGGCAACAAAGGTCATTATAGTCAAAGTGACAGTTTTCCCAGTAGTCATGTACAGATGTGAGATCTGGACCATAAAGAAGGCTGAGCACTGAAGAACTGATACTTTTAAATTGTGGTGCTGGAGAAGACTCTTGAGAGTCCCTTGAACTACAAGGAGATCAAACCAGTCAATCCTAAAGGAAATCAACCTTGAATATTCATTGGAAGGACTGTTGCTGAAGCTGAAGCTCAATACTGTGGCCACCTGATGTGAAGAGCTGACTCACTTGGAAAGACCTTGATGCTGGGAAAGACTAAAGGCAAAAGGAGAAAGGGGCAGCAGAGAATGAGATGGTTACATAGAATCAGTGACTCAGCGGACATGAATTTGATCAAACTCTGGGAGATACTGGAAGACAGAAGAGCCTAGCACATTACAGTCCATGGGGTGGTGAAGAGTTAGACATGACTCAGCAACTGAACAACAACATCCAGAACAAATAACAAAGATGCAGACATAGAGAATGGAATTGTGGACACAGAGACGGGGAAGAAGAGGGGGGATGAACTGAGAAAGTAGCACTGACAGTATACACTACCATGTGTTAAAACATAAAGCTAGTTGAGCTGTTGTTTCGTTTCCGACTCTTTTGCAACCCCATGGACCGCAGCCTGCCAGGCTCCTCCTGTCAGTGGGATTTCCCAGGGGTTCCACTATGTACTTCTCCAGGGGAATCTTCCTGACCCAGGGATTGAACCAGTGTCTCCTGCATTAGCAGGAGGATTCTTTACCACTGAGCCATCAGGGAAGTCTGATACAGTAAATGGGAAGCTGCTATAATACACAGGGAGCCCAGCCCCATTGTGCTGTGATGACCTAGACGGGTGGGTGGTGGGTGAGAGGCAGGCTCAAGAGGGAGGGAATACATACACGTTGTTGTACCACAGAAACCAACACAGCCACTGTAAGGGAAATATCCTCCAATTTTGTATGTGGCACACTCCCCCAAATAAATAAATAAAGCAGTAAATTCCATTATTTTTAAAAAGATCAAATTGGTCCAATTTTTTTTTTTAGGTTACAAATATTTGATAGAAAGAGCCATTTGTCCTAAATTATAAACAGAGAACATTTCAAATTATGGGGTTTAAATAGACCACTTCCTCTTGAAATAATACAACTTAATTTTCAAAGGCTATAAAGAAACTCTATTATCTAATAATGTAGCATTTGGCCTACTTACATACAAGATTTCAAACCCACCATGGACATATGATATTTAAAAGCAGCTTAGCAATAATCAGCTTCATGTGAAGTTACATTAATGTTTCTAAAACTCTCCATTACCTGAAGTAACATATTGATTTTTTTTTAAAAGTAATGTATGTAGCACTCAATACTGCATACTGACACAAAGTTAAAACGACTGAAAATGCATGACTGACTGAGGGCATCATTTATATATGATACGATATATTTTCAAGCAACTTTGAAATTTAAATTAAATCATTAACTTGAGATGATAATTTTTCATTTTACCATTTCCTTTTACTCTTCCACTGATAAAAACTAGAAAGTGCTACTATACAAAGGGCAGGTTATTCTAATAACATTCTCACCTTTGTATCCCTAATGTCAGTACTAGTAAGTTTTCAATCCAGATATTTATAGAATTGAACTAAGTGACCCACATGATTAGGGGAAGGCCTTGAATTCTAGAGGCATTCTTACAGTACCCTGTAAATGACTTAAGTACAGTTCTTGCTCATGACATTTTATTTTCACTATTAGATTACTATGTTATACTACACTGGAAGCCAAACAATAAACAGGGGCCATATCTAGTACATAGTAAATGGCAGTGAGAGTCTGGTAAGAAGCAGGGAAAACATGAAGAGAAGATGACCAAAATAACTTTCCTGAAAAATTTGTTTTCAGAAAACTTTTGATGACTAGTTTACATTATTCTCACAGGCTACATTATCTCTTGGAATTGTCCCATCCAACTCGGAATACACAATACATGACTCAGGATTTTGAGCATCTTCAAGATCACCATCTCCTTGCAAAACAAAGAAACAAATTATTTTCTTCATTGTTCAGTTCCAGCATGCACAGAAATTTCAATATGTCTCCAGCAGAAGAATGAATCCATTATCACATCTCCATTCAGTGAAGAACCTTGAAAGAGCTTCATCTGTTTCTAATATCACTAAAGACCAAAAAAACATGGTATGAAAAAGTAATGTCATAGAACAAGATGATACAATATATTCCCTGTTGCAAAAAGAAACTTGCATGTGTGATGTTTACAAATGTATGTGCATATATATATTTTAAATATTTTAAAGGATTTTTTAAAACCTTTAAGAATATGCACCAAAATGTTAAAAATGATTAGTACTAGGGAGAGGACAGTGATTTTTACTTTACTTCTTAAGAATATATTTATCACTTGTACAATTTATGATAAGAAAGGGACATTTTGAATGCACACTACTGATACTCTGCATTGTAAAAGATACTTTATATACATTGTCCCATTTCATTATTCTCACAAAGGAATGAGGTTGGCATTAAATTGAAGCACAAAGCAGTTATTCAAAGGCAGTCCAAATCTGAATGCAGGGTTCTCTAAAGAGAAACTTTTTGTGTGCTCTTTGTCCTTTACCATGAAACTTCATAAAAATGCTTGGCTAAGAAGAGTTAAGAGCTCTTAATCAGTGTTTTCATTTTCTGCTTTAAACAACAGATTATTCCAAAATTAGATGTACATGTATACACACATACATGGATACTTTAACTTACATAATCCCAATTTATTATCACAATTCATCTGAAATCTCAACTTTTTAAGTCTATGTTTCTGCATGGAAAGTTGTGTAAGAAACATATTTTAAATGTAAAATATTAAATGGCAAATGTAAAATAACACAACTACATAAAAATAAAGTAAAATTTGCCTCTTCAACGTATCCAAGTAAGATGTGAAAAGGCCATTCCACTGTTCCCACTTTATTTTTAATAAAAAGGTATTAAGTTCTTCCAGTGACCTTTAAGGAAGGAGCACAGCCTATAAAATCTGTTTAAGGATATTAAATCTGGTTGATGTTTCAGGTGTCGACCTTATGAATAACAATCTCTCAATTAGCTATTTCCTTTTCCTTCCTTATTTATAGTCTAGTAGAGTACCTCACCATAATATACCATGAATGTGTATGATTTCTGTGAGGTCAAACCTGTATTCCAACAGTTCTAATGTTTCTGAAAAGTTTCTGGAATTCCTTTTATGAAAAAAATGCATTCAGAAAAGGAACAGTTATTAAAATTTTTCAACAGCAGTTTCTCATTCACTGTTATAACTCCAGTGACGACAGTGCCAGGACACAGTGAGCACTCAATAAATATTTATTGAACAAATGGAATTAATATCCTTTGATATCTAAAATTTGCCAAGTTACTAGGAATCAGTTGCAATGAATAAGGTGATTCGTTACAACAGATGAAGTTAAGTAAAACTCACTGGTCAATAACCTAAGCTGTGACCATACAGTAATTCAATTTGTTCTACTCTTCTAGTTTAGTTTATTCTGTTCTACTATTCTATTGCTCATGAAGAAGGAGCTCAGAGAAAACATAAAAGGATATAATTTTAAAATGAACAAATGTATACAGCTTTCAAGTGAGTCACGTTATAAAGTATAATACTTAACCTGAACATATAAGATTTCTCAAGAGACACCTATAGTCATTATTTCATGCTTATATTACAAGTTAAAGTTTTCAATTCCCAACCTCTAAGTCTTAAGTGATAGCATCTTAGATACATATGAATTGAATTATAGGGAGGGAATAAAGAACTTCACTGTATACCAGTCCCAATCTCCACAATATTTAATTTTATTAAGTCTTCTGTTATTAAAGCAATAAAAATATATGTCATTAGGCATTTTGATATGTCATATGTTATTCAAAGCAAGTCTTACAGAAATAATAATTTCAAGCTATACAGAATTTGGAAAGATGGAAATGAACCATTTTCCTTTATTATCTGCACTTTGGTGAACCCTGATCTGCATTTTTTGTCTTGGCAGATATAAGCAATGCATTTAATATGAATGTTGTTACTACTAATTATAAATTGCCCTGATAACACTTCATAGGGTAAGTTTGAACAGAGAAGTCTTGAATGTTAATTGAAAAAAATAACAATAAACTATAAATTAGCAAAGTAAGCTAACCATAATAAAAATATTCTAACCAGAAATAGAAAATTAGAAATACTTCTGACAGTGTAGAGTTTGTCAACAATGAATGCTAGTTAATTTTCTTCTCAATTTTCTTCTCATTAAAATGCAGTGAAGTTTAGATCACTGGCTAAAAAAGGGCAGAGATATTTTTACCATTTTCTACACTATACCATCAGACTTTGGTGATTTGATCTAAAGCTGTCTTGAGAGTCTGAGTCAATAAACTGTCTTCTGTGAACACTCACATATAATACAAACATAACTGATGAAATGTTCTTGCATGGAATTCAATCACACTTTTTAGAAGCCAACTTTTATCAAGTGATATATGATCCTAAGATTCAATCAGGTAAAAAATGAGGTTTCCCAGCTATCCATTGCCCTTCCTTCTCTTCCCCCCTAGAGTGTAAGGAAGCTCCTGGAAAGAGACTGTCATAATACCTAGGAGGGTGTGGAAAGAACATGGGATATGAAAACAGACAGACCTCGGCTATAGGCACAGCTATGTTCACAGCTATCTACACCTGAGCACTCTCTGAGCTAGGTCTTCTCATCTGTAAAGTGGGGGGAAAATTACTTAACCTCATTGGATTGTTGTGAGAATAAATGAAATATGTCAGGTATAGCACTGGCATAGTGTATATTAACCACTTATTATTTTCCCTTCTCCACTTTTAAACTTTTGAATCTCCTCCAGCACTTAGCATAGTATTAACCACAAAATTAGAAATCAAAGAATTTTAATTAGTTGGCTTTGTCAGGTTAATATTAGAATCCTCTTGATCAATGCAAGGATGGATGCCCCACAGAATGGTTTTAAATTTGCAACTTAAAAATCAGTAATTAAGAAATGGCAAAAAGCTAACTGAGTGAAATTTGAGCTGTGTGATATTAAAGTACCCTTGGATTGCTATACATAACTTAATGTCTATGTGCAGAAGCCATAGGAAATCAAGATTAATACGTTTAACAATGCTGGAGGAAAGAGCATAACTGAGACTGGAAGAGCAAAAGCTCCCCTAAAGTATGACCCTGTACTACATAGGAGTGATGCTAACAGGTCTTCAATAAAATTTCATAACCGAAACCAAAAATTATTTCTGAAGCATGATTATTCAGAATTAACTTTAATTTCACTAACAACCTCCATGGCCACTGTCAAACATCCCCCAAAAATATGCCATCCATATAGGGAGACAAAACAAAGTCAAGACCCTTGGGAGCAGAATCACATCTGTCATTAAGATGTGGGGCTGGCTCAAGATGGCAGAACAGAAGGATGTGCGCTCATCTCCTCCTGCAAGAGCACCAAAATCACAACTAGCTGTTGAACAACCATACACAGAAGGACGCTAGAACCCACCCAAAAAAGACACTCTACATCCAAAGACAAGTAAGAAGCAGCAATGATATAGTAGGAGAGGCACAATTATGATAAAATCAAACCCCATACCTGCCCGGTAGGCAACCCACAAACTGGAGAACAAAATAACAAAGAAGTTCTCCCACTGTGGTAAAGGTTCTAAGCCATATGTTAGGCTTCCCAGTGGGGGATGAGGAAACAGAGACCCCACTCCTGGAGGGCAAAAACAAAATGTCATGCGCACCAAGACCCAGGGGAAAGGAGCAGTGACCCCATAGAAACAGAACCAGACCTACCTGCTCATGTTGGAGGGTCTCCTGTGGAGGTGTTGGTCAGCAATCGCTTGCCATGGGGACAGGGGTACTGGCAGCAGCACTCCTGGAAGGTACCCCTTGGCAAGGCCCTCTTAAAGGCTGCCATTAACACTACCATACAGCCCACAGGCCCCAGGGCTGGATAGCCTCAGGCCAAACAAAGCACTGGGAGGGAGCACAGTCCCACCCATCAGCAGATAACTGGATTCAAGTTTTACTGAGCAAGGCCCTGCCCAGAGCAAGACCCAGTTTTTCCATTAGGAAGCTTACATAAGCATCTTAGTCTCATCCACCAGTGGGTAGACAGAAGTAGAAAGAAGAACCACAACTCCATAGCTGCCAGAAAGAAAAACCACAGAAAGTTAATCAGGATTAAAAAAGAAGAGGGTTATGGAGCAGATGAAGGGACAACATAAAACCCCTGAAAAACAACTAAATAGAGATAGGCAACCTTCCAGAAAAAGAATTCAGATAAATGATAGTGAAGATGATCCAAGATCTAGAAAAAGAATGGAGAAGATGTAAAAAACGTTTACCAAAGACCTAGAAGAGCTAAAGAACAGAGATGAACATTATACTAGAAGGAATCAATAGGAGAATAACTGAGGCAGAAGGAAAGATAAGTGACCTGGAAGACAGAATGGTGGAAATCACTGCCACAGAACAGAGTATAGAAAAGAGAATGATAAAAACTGAAGACAGCATAAGAGACCTCTGGGACAACATTAAATGCACCAATATTCACATTATAGGGGTCTCAGAAGGAGAAGAGAAGGACCCAAGAAAATGTGTGAAGAGATAATAGCTGAAAATTTCCCTAACATGGGAAAGGAAAGACTCAACCAAATCCAGGAAGTGCAGAGAGTCCCAAGCAGGATAAACCCAAGGAGGAACATACCAAGAAACACAGTAATCAAACTGATGAAGATTAAAGACAAGGATAAAATATTAAAAACAACAAGGGAAAAACGACAATATACAAGGGAACTCCTATAAGGTCACCAGCCGATTTCTCAGCAGACGCTCTATAAGCCAAAACAGAATGGCACGATACATTTAAAGTGATGAAAAGAAAGAACCTACAACCAAGAAGGAGATCAACCCTGGGATTTCTTTGGAAGGAATGATGCTAAAGCTGAAGCTCCAGTACTTTGGCCACCTCATGGGAAGAGCTGACTCATTGGAAAAGACTCTGATGCTGGGAGGGATTGGGGGCAGAAGGAGAAGGGGACGACCGAGGATGAGATGGCTGGATGGCATCACGGACTCAATGGACGTGGGTCTGAGTGAACTCCAGGAGATGGTGATGGACAGGGAGGCCTGGCGTGCTGCGATTCATGGGGTCGCAAAGAATCGGACATGACTGAGAGACTGAACTGAACTGAATAACCAAGAATACTCTAATCAGCAAGAGTCTCGTTCACATTTGACAGAGAAATCAAAAGCTCTCAGACAAGCAGAAGTTAAGGGAATTTCAGCACCACCAAATCAGTTTTCTAATAAATGCTAAAGGAACTTCTCTAGGCAGGAAACATCAAGAGAAGGAAAAGAACTGCACAAAATAAACCCAAAACAATTAAGGAAATGGTAATAGGATCATACATTTTGATAATTACCTTAAATATAAATAGATTAAATGCACTAACCAAAAGACATATACTGGATGGATGGATGAAAACATGTGCATGTATTCAGTTCCACTTACCACATCGTTTTTTGTAACCCCCAAATTGTATGTAATTATTTTTATATCCTTAGGGTAATCATGCTTCCATTACAGCTTGCAACTGCAATTGTTGTTTATTTTTTGTCCAAATATTGATTGTGAAAACTGATAAACACCTTTCACTGGGACTATGTAACTATTATTTGCTTAATATCACTGTATTATGATTGGGCAACAGAAAATAACAGGATTCTATATCACTAAAGCTACCATTTAATAGAAAAATCTGTAATCACATTTAAAATCCAGAATATAGAATTATCTTGGGATTTTCTGAAAAACATAAGTGCTTAGGTATTGCTTCTTTTTCTCCAAAGCTCCAGATGTGTTTCTAATGAGCAACCATGCTTAAAAACAACTGGATTATTTATATGATGATATTTTATTTTTATCTAGTTTCTTTCAAATGGGAAGTGCTCCCATTTCATTTAGTTTGTTTTCCAATTTATCTCTTTTTTGGTTGTTTTTTTTCAAGCCTTTATCAAGCTTCTGTATACACAAATACTTAAATAGTATGTATAATATATATGTTCTAGAAAATTTAAAAAAAGACTTCTCAAATTAAATGTGATTTGGTTAAAACAAAACGAAAAAAAAAAAAAAAAAAGAAGCATAGGCGAAGAAGAGGCGAGAGCGACCCCTGGATCGACTTAAAGCCCGCGCCCCACTGCATCCCCGTGTCCAGCGCCTACGTCCCACCGCCGCAGCCACCATGCCCAAGAGAAAGGCTGAAGGGGATGCTAAAGGAGATAAAGCCAAGGTGAAGGACGAACCACAGAGAAGATCTGCAAGGTTATCTGCTAAACCTGCTCCTCCAAAGCCAGAGCCCAAGCCTAAAAAGGCCCCTGCAAAGAAGGGAGAGAAGGTACCCAAAGGGAAAAAGGGGAAAGCTGATGCTGGCAAGGACGGCAATAACCCTGCAGAAAACGGAGACGCCAAAACAGACCAGGCACAGAAAGCTGAAGGTGCTGGAGATGCCAAGTGAAATGTGTGCATTTTTGATAACTGTGTACTTCTGGTGACTGTACAGTTTGAAATACTATTTTTTATCAAGTTTTATAAAAATGCAGAATTTTGTTTTACTTTTTTTTTTTTTTAAGCTATGTTGTTAGCACACAGAACACTTCATTGTTGTTTTTTGGGGGAAGGGCACATCACTAACAGAATGTCTCAGAAGCTGAATTGACGTGGGGGGAAAATACCTTTCCCGTCTAGTTTTGAGAGACTTCCTCTTGGTTCCCAGGAAGGAGGGATTCCTTGATGTTGACACACATTAGCCTCCTTGGCACAAACGCCTTGTGGTGTGGGAAAACTAAAATTTAGTTTTTATGTCCTCTTCTCCCTCTCCACCTCAGCACAGACTTGACTCCACTAAACCCAGAGACCTGTTGGAACCTGAACCCCGTGCCCCCCCAAAATTGATGACCAGTATGTCAGGCAATCTGGACTTTCTAGTGTCACCGTTGAGATGGCGTCCTTCAAAAGAGCAGCAGTTCCTTTTTTTAGACTGCGGCTCCTCAGAGTGATACTTCTGCCATTTTCATTTCCATTTCCTGAAAGTCAGGGTCGGCTTGTGAAAAGTTGTTAAACAACATGCTAAATGTGAAATGTCAACCCTCACTCTAAACTTTCCCTGTTCAGAGCATCACATGAAGATTTCATTGGGTTTTTATAGTGGCTTTCTGATTTTGGTAGTCCATTGAAAAAGGGAGTTTGAAAGTTGTATACTGTCAACGATTGTCTGCCCATGTCCTGCCTGAAATACCATGATTGTTTATGAAAAGTATCTTTAATAAAGCTGGATACAGTTTGGAAAAAAAAAAAAAAAAAAAAAAAAAAAAAAAAAGAAGCATAGGATGCATATTAGGCTACTGAACTCATGTTATAATGAAAATATTAAAACACAAGTTAACCAACTTTCTAATACATACATTTAAAATTATAGACCTGGAATACTATAATAGGCATCTTTTAAGTACTAAATGTTTTCATCAAGAAATACACTATTCAAACTATCTAGTTTGGCTTAAATGTTTCATGTCTATTCTAAGTGTAGCTTAGCTGTGCAATATTTTTTATGGGCTATTAGTTTTTTATTGAATACAAAACTGAAAGAATGTAACACTGGGTGAATACTAAGCCTATTAAAATTTTGCTGAACTTTAATTTGCATTATAATTTAGTTGTAAGAATTTTACAGTAAAAAAATGGAAATGAAAACCGGAGTCATGACAATGGATATTTAGGTATTCAGTATAAGATATTCAGCTTACACTATTACAAATGGAACTAAACTATACTGCAACATGAAACCACAGTAAAAATCAGCTTTGAATTTGCTAGTTTTCTGTAGTTAATTTGAAGACCATTTGCTGTTTCTTCTCCTTTTCAAACAATTATATCTATTACTAGAGCACCTACCCTCAGTTTTTTGTTCATTCTGTAAGAATGAATCCTATGAATCTTAGCTTACAAGTATGCCTAGAGGAAAAAATACTTTTCTGAAGGTATTATAAATTCCATGTCTACTGGTATTATTCTGCTTGAAATGATAAACTACATGAGATATGAAAGAGGCCAGATCCTGGACACATCACCACTTCCACTACCAGCAGAAAAGGGCCTATGCAAAGATCTTCAAGTAATCAGCACTTCAGTTTCTCAAAGAAATAGCTGTGGAAAATAAACTGGACTGTAGAAAATAAATTTAACTTCTACACCTAACTAAATATGCCTCTTATTTTCATTCAGTTGGCTAGGCAATTCCCTGGAAACAGAAGCAGTCATTACATCCTGAAACAGAGGTGGCAACTAAAATGAAGATCCCCTGGACAGACAGTATCAACAAATATAATTAAAGAAATAAGTCCAGTAGTTAAGAATCTGCCTGCCAATGCACGGGACACAGATTTGACCCCTGGTCCAGGAAGATTCTACATGCTGTGGAGGAACTAAGCCCATGCACCAAAACCACTGAGCCTGCCACACACAGCAAGAGAAGCCACCGCAATGAGAAGCCTGGACTCCACAAGCAAGAGTAATCTCCACTCCTGCTGTGGCAACTAGAGAAAACCAGAGCACAATAATGACTCAGCATAGCCAATAAATAAAGTAAATTAAAGAAATAATGTACAGTAATGACACTAGACAGAAATATAAGATCCACCCACCTCCAAAAACGTTTGCTGTAAAATTTAACTTTTGTTAATGTATAGCAACAGGCTCAAACAGGAGTCCCGAACTAGAAATCCAAATGCCCTTGCGCAGTTGAGTAAAAAGGATTTGGTCCAGGTAAAATCAGGTCAGAAGTCAGAATCTGGAGAAGACCAACAAACTGGTAAAAGACACCCATACTAGCAAAAGGAGGGCTTCCCTCATAGCTCAGTTGGTAAAGAATCCGCCTGCAATGCAGGGACCCCAGTATGATTCCTGCATTGGGAAGATCCTCTGGAGAAGGGATAGGCTACTCACTGCAGTATTTTTGGGCTTCCATTGTGGCTCAGCTGGTAAAGAATCCTCCAGCAATGTGGGAGACCTGGGTTCGATCCGTGGGTTGAGAAGATCCCCTGGAGAAGGAAAAGGCTACCCACTCCAGTATTCTGGCCTAGAGAATTCCATGGACTGTAGTGTCCATGGGGTCGCAAAGAGTCGACATGACTGAGAGACTTTCACTAGCAAAAGGAGGCTGCAGAAACAGTCACGGCCAGACACAGGAACTGCAGGGTCATGCCAAACAGGAATCAGTGAGGCCAATGATGACAAATTTATCCAAAGATGATGTTTAAGATTGGGAACATGACAGACCTAATTCAGCACCCAAGATTCAGAGCCTAAAATATAACACAGAGAAGACATGAGGACTGCTGCTCAACAAGTATGGTGCTATGGAGAGACATTTCCCCCCAAAGTGTAGTCCATCCACTAGCATACTAGCAGAAGAGCCTCCCTGGGAGGTAGCTAGAACTACTGACTCTCAGGCAACATGCCAGACCTGCTATACCAGAATCTACATTTTAAGGAGATCCAAGGCTCTAAGAGGTAGTTCTTTCATCTTCTAGAAATCAAGAAAGGTGAGACGGAAAAAGAGAAGAAAACGGGATCAAATAGCAACTTTATTGTCTAAGGAAAATCCAACTCCACACACCCTAGAATGTAAGGATGCAAACTAACTGAAACAGCTTCAATGGAGCTCAGTTGCTCAGTCGTGTCCGACTCTTTGCAACACCATGGACTGAAGCCTGGAAGCATGCCAGGCTTCCTTGTCCATCACCATCCCAGAGCTTACTCACACTCATACACATCAAGTGCATGATGGATCCAATCATCTCATCCTCGGTGGTCCCCTTCTCCTCCTGCCTTCAATCTTTCCCAGCATCAGGGTCTTTTCAAATGACTCAGTTCTTTGCATCAGGTGGCCGAATATTGGACTTTCTGCTTCAGCATCAGTCCTTCCAATGAATATTCAGGACTTACTTCCTTTAGGATGGACTGGTTGGATCTCCTGGCAGTCCAAGGGACTCTCAAGAGTCCTCTCCAACACCACAGTTCAAAAGCATCAATTCTTCAGTGCTCAGCTTTCTTTAGAGTCTAACTCTCACATTCATACACGATTACTGGAAAAACCATAGCTGCGACCAGATGGACCTAAGTTGGCAAAGTAATGTCTCTGCTTTTTAATATGCTGTCAAGGTTGGTCACAACTTTTATTCCAAGGAGCAAGCAAGCGTCTTTTAATTTCATAGCTGCAGTGACCATTTGCAGTGATTTTGGAATCCAAAAAAATGAAGTCTGTCACTGTTTCCATCATTTCAATCACCATCTGCAGTGATTTTGGAGCCCAGGAAAATCAAGTCAGCCATTGTTTCCACTGTTTCCCCCTCTATTTGCCATGAAGTGATGTTATCAGATGCCATGATGTAAGTTTTCTGAATGTTGTTTTAAACCAACTTCTTCACTCTCCTCTTTCCCTTTCATCAAGAGGCTCTTTAGTGCTTCTTCACTTTCTGTCATAAGAGTGGTGTCATCTGCATATCTGAGGTTATGGACATTTCTCCCAGCAATCTTGATTCCAGCTTGTGCTTCATACACCCCAGCATTTCTCATGATGTACTCTGCATCCAAGTTAAATAAGCAGAGTGACAATATATAGTTTGATGTACTTCCCCGATTTGGAACCAGTCTGTTGTTCCATGTCCAGTTTTAACTGTTGCTTAATGACCTGCATAGAGATTTCTCAAGAGGCAGGTCAGGTGCTCTGGTATTCCCATCTCTTGAAGAATTTTCCACAGTTTGTTCTGATCCACACAATCAAAGGCTTTCGCATAGTCAATAAAGCACTAGCAGATACTTTTCGAGAACGCTCTCATTTTTTACATGATCCAACAGATGTTGGCAATTTGATATCTGATTCCTCTGGCTTTTCTAAATCCAGATTGAACATCTGGAAGTTCTTGGTTCATGTACTGTTGAAGTCTGGCCTGGAGAATTTTAAGCATTACTCTGCTAGCATGTGAGATGAGTGCAATTGTGCAGTAGTTTGAACATTCTTTGGCATTGCCTTTCTTTGGGACTGGAATGAACACTGACCTTTTCCAGTCCTGTGGACACTGCTGAGTTTTCCAAATTTGCTGGCATATTGAGTGCAAAACTCTCACAGCATCATCCTTTAGGATTTGAAATAGCTCAACTGGAATGCCATCACCTCCACTAGCTTTGTTTGTAGTGATGCTTCCTAAGGCCCACTTGATTTCACATTCCAGGATGTCTGGCTCTAGGTGAGTGATGACACCATCGTGGTTATCTGGGTCATGAAGATCTTTTTTTGTATAGATCTTCTGTGTATACATGCCACCTCTGAATATCTTCTGGTTCTGTTAGGTCATTCCATTTCTGTCCTTTATTGAGCCCATCTTTGCATGAAATGTTCCCTTGTTATCTCTAATTTTCTTGAAGAGATATCTACTCTTTCCCATTCTATTATTTTCCTCTATTTTTCTGCCTTGATCACTGAGTAATGCTTTCCTATCTCTGCTTTCCATTCTTTGGAACTCTTCATTCAACGTATAATGAAAATGCATATGTCTTTTCTTTTCTCTTGTAGGAGATCAACCCTGGGATTTCTTTGGAAGGAATGATGCTAAAGCTGAAACTCCAGTACTTTGGCCACCTCATGCGAAGAGTTGACTCATTGGAAAAGACTCTGATGCTGGGAGGGATTGGGGGCAGGAGGAGAAGGGGATGACCGAGGATGAGATGGCTGGATGGCATCACTGACTTGATGGACGTGAGTCTGAGTGAACTCCGGGAGATGGTGATGGACAGGGAGGCCTGGCGTGCTACGATTCATGGGGTTGCAAAGAGTCGGACATGACTGAGCGACTGAACTGAACTGAACTGCCTTTCATGTTTTTTCTTTTCTCATCTATTTCTAAGGCTTCCTCAGACAACCATTTTGCCTTTTTGCATGTTTTCCTTGGGTTGTTCTTTTCACTGCCTCCTGTGCAAAATCAGGAACCTCTGTCCATAGTTCTTCAAGCACTCCAACAGATCCAATCCCTTGAATCTATGTCATCTCTACTGTATAATCATAAGGGATTTGATTTAGATCATACCTGAATGGTTTAGTGGTTTTCCCTACTTTCTTCAATTTATGTCGCATTTCACAATAAGGAGTTCATGTTCTGAGCCATAGTCAGCTCCCGTTCTTGCCGATTGTATAGTACTTCTCCAACTTTGGCTGCAGAGGATATAATCAATCTGATTTTGGTGTTGACCATCTGGTCAAGTCCATGGGTCTATTGTGTTGTTGGAAGAGGGTGTTTACTAGGACCAGTGTGTTCTCTTGGAAAAGCTCTGTTAGCCTTTGACCTTCTTCATTTTGTACTCCAACGCCAAATTTGCCTGTTACTCCAGGTATCTTTTGCATTGCAGTCCCCTATAATGAAAAGGACATCTTTTGGGGGTGTTAGTTCTAGGAGGTCTTCTGGGTTTTCATAGAACTGTTCAAATTCAGCTTCTTCAGCATTACTGGTTGAGGCATAGACTTGGATTACTGTGATACTGAATAGTTTGCCTTAGAAACGAACAGAGATCATTCTGTCATTTTTGAGATTGCCTAGAAGTACTGTATTTCAGACTCTTTTGTTGACTATGAAGGCTACTCCATTTCTTCTACAGGATTCTTCCTCAAAGTCACAGATATAATGGTTAGATGAGTTAAATTCACCCATTTCAGTCCATTGGATCATCCACTGGATCATCAAAAAAGCAAGAGAGCTCCAGAAAAACATCTACATCTGATTTATTGACTACGCCAAAGCCTTTGATTATGTGGATCACAACAAAATGTGGAAAATTCTTCAAGAGATGGGAATACCAGAGCACCTGACCTGCCTCTTGAGAAATCTGTATGCAGGTCAGGAAGCAACAGTTAGCACTGGACATGGAACAATAGACTGGTTCCAAATAGGAAAAGGAGTAGGTCAAGGCTGTATATTGTCGCCCTGCTTATTTAACTTAGATGCAGAGTACATCATGAGAAATGCTGGGGTGTATGAAGCACAAGCTGGAACCAAGATTGCTGGGAGAAATGTCCATAACCTCAGATATGCAGATGACACCACTCTTATGGCAGAAAATGAAGAAGCACCAAAGAGTCTCTTGATAAAGGGAAAGAAGAGAGTGAAGAAGTTGGAGAGTGAAGAAGTTTAAAACTCAACATTCAGAAAACTTAGATCATGGCATCCCGTACCATCACTTCATGGCAAATAGATGGAGAAACAATGGAAACAGTGACAGACTTTATTTTTCTGGGTTCCAAAATCACTGCGAATGGTGACTGCAGCTATGAAAATAAACAACGCTTGCTCCTTGGAAGAAAAGTTGTGACCAACCTGCTGCTGCTAAGTCGCTTCAGTCGTGTCCGACTCTGTGCCACCCCATAGACAGCAGCCCACCAGGCTTCCCTGTCCCTGGGATTCTCCAGGCAAGAACACTGGAGTGGGTTGCCATTTCCTTCTCCATTGCATGAAAGTGAAAACTGAAAGTTAAGTTGCTCAGTTGTGTCCAACTCTTAGCAACCCCATGGACTGCAGCCTACCAGGCTCATCCGTCCATGGAATTTTCCAGGCAAGAGTACTGGAGTGGGTTGCCATTGCTTTCTCTGGATGCGAAGAACTGAGTCATTTGAAAAGACCCTGATGCTGGGAAAGATTGAAGGTGGGAGGAGAAGGGGACCACAGAGGATGAGATGGTTGGATGGCATCACCAACTCAATGGATGTTGAGTTTGAGTAACCTGCAGGAATTGGTGACAGACAGGGAAGCCCGGCATGCTGCAGTCCATGGTGTTGCAGAGTTGGACACAACTAAGCTACTGAACTGATGACTTATATTTTTATAAAAATATAAATAATCTATGTGATTTCTTCCATTTTCCAGTCAAAGGAAGCATATATCAGTACACAGAAACTGCTCAAGATATTTAAGCAAGGGGCAAAAGGAAGTCAGAGACATGCAGTTTGGCCCTGGATATGCTATCCAAAGTTAAAGATCAATCAAGAATCCCCTAATCAAGTCGTAAACTTATTAACACTAGGTTCACTATTTTCCTTCATTTATCATACTACTTTTTTGAATTTGAACTTTGTACCTTTCTGGACTTGACCAGTGGGGTAAATATGTTTAGTGTGAAAATATGTTCTATTCAAAAACAAATGGAAAATAAAGCACTGTAGCAGAGTTGTACATGGGAGAGGAAAGTGGAAAGGTATTCAACAGTGAACTATGCTTAACAGCAGAATCCGGGTTTGTATTTTATCCTTTGGAGAATGGAGAACCACTAGGGAGGTTGATGTAATGGCTTCCTGTGATATGATCCAAACTTTAGAAAGATAACTGTTGACAGTATGAAAGATTGCAGAAAAGTGGTAAGTCTTAGACACAAGAGTCCACTTTTGGTTAAAACATTCATCCTAGAGCCTTGAATTAAGATAGTGACAGCAAGGATGCAGGAAAGAATGAACATTCAAGAAATATTTAAAAGGTAGAAAAATTTGACTGAGGAAAGGCTTATATTTGGTACATATCTTAGGCACAAATATCAAGCCATATAGAGTAATACAGGAGGAGAATCTAGTGATAAATTTCTTATCCTTAGTTTTTTATTCCTTTAAATAATAATAATTAACCTTACATCCTGCTAGGATTTTTTTTTTTTAATCCTTGCAGTCACTGAGTAAATGATTATTATCAAAGCTACAAGCCTATTGAGAATTGGGATTAGGTATGAATGTGAGAATTGGACTGTGAAGAAGGCTGAGCGACAAAGAATTGATGCTTTTGAACTGTGGTGTTGGAGAAGACTCTTGAGAGTCCCTTGGACTGCAAGGAGATCCAACCAGTCCATTCTGAAGGAGATCAGCCCTGGGATTTCTTTGGAAGGAATGATGCTAAAGCTGAAACTCCAGTACTTTGGCCACCTCATGTGAAGACTTGACTCATTGGAAAAGACTCTGTTGCTGGGAGGGATTGGGGGCGGGAGGAGAAGTGGACGACAGAGGATGAGTTGGCTGGATGGCATCACGGACTCGATGGACGTGAGTCTGAGAGAACTCCGGGAGTTGGTGATGGACAGGGAGGCCTGGTGTGCTGCAATTCATGGGGTCGCAAAGAGTCGGACATGACTGAGCAATTGAACTGAACTGAACTGAACAAGTTAATTGTGCTTTATTGAGTATTTTCATGAAAACAAGATAATATACCAAACATGAGGATCTCAGAACTGATAGACACACAGATAAAAACTCATAAAAGGATTCCACAAAGCAAAGACAATTACTGTCAGAACTATGTAAGTTAAGAAAATAAGCAAGTATTTTAAATACCTCTTTATTACAGATATTTAACATGGACAATTCATTGTTATCAGGAGACCATTTAGAAGATGTTTAATACAAAAAAAGGTAAAGGTCTAAAATCAACTTGCTTATATGAGCCATATTTTAAAGGCTCAATCTGAATGGAATAAATCCTTTCAAAGCAAAAAACATATATATCAATAGAAATGATCAATGCTTTCTACCAATGCCTAGCATAATACCAAATGACATTATGTTTAAAAACTAAAATCTTTAAAAGTTATTTTTAAATAAGATATATTTTTAACATGTCCTTAGAAGTATGAAAGTTGGAGATGTCACACAGTGGGACATAAATATACAAGCAAAGCCTAACGATTAATGGTGAACAGCGCATTTTCTCTAGAGCTCCAGGTTTCCTACTACAAATTTCTAGGTGAAGTCACTTAACAAACCCATAGCTCCAGAATGGTCAAAACCTAAGTGTTGCCCAGTTTGGAATCAATCAGCCTTGGGTTGCTTTGTTCAAAGCTTATCTCATATATTGTTTTTGCTTAAAGAGAGAGAATATAGTAAGGCTACCTACATTAAGATAGCATGATCTACAGTCAAATCTACAAACACCACACACACCCCTGCACACAGGCTGCTTGATACCTGAGCCAAATTTCCATCCTTGAAATAAATATAACAGTAAATGCTTCTATCAAAATATTTAAAATCAAACATCACAGTAAGTTTATCAGTTCAGTTCAGTGACCTTAATTTTTAACCTGATTTGCACAACTGTCATTTGTTTACACATAAAAATTCATGACAGAAACATATTCAGAATACAGGAAAAAAGAACATGAAACTGAAATCAGCGTATACTAGAAGCTGTTAAAAAGTTTAGACAAATTATTAAAATTAATAATCAAAAAGAATAACCTGCCCTGTGTTACTGAACAATACAAGTCCGTGTGCCTGACACACTGCTGCTGCTGTGAAGTCGCTTAAGTCGTGTCTGACTCTGTGTGACCCCATAGATGGCAGCCCACCAGGCTCCAGTAAGGCCAAATAATATTAAAACACTGGAGTCTGGAAGAGAGAAAGGTTTATTACTGGGTCATGCAAAGAGATGGGTGGCTCATGCCCTAAGAACCTCAAACTTACTGAAAGCTTTCATCAAAGACCTTTAAAAATCAAAAGGTGAGAAGGGCGTGGTTAGTTGTTTTGCAAACTTTTTGGTGTCATATTTGTTCTTGAAGTTAGGTTACGATCAGATAACAATGTTTCTGTAAACCTCTACCAAAGAAAGTTACTCTCTGTTCTAACAAGAAAGGGCCAAGTCCCAAGGCCTTGCTTTCACCTTCCAAGGTCCTAGTAGTAGGGGTGGAGCTCAGCTGGGAGCTCCCTCTGGGCCAGATCCCCAGACTCTGCCCAGCAGTCATCTCTGAGGGAGCCAGGTGCCCAACACAACTGGCCCTAGGCTCCTCAGGCCACCTATATAGCGAGGACCAGGTCCCACAGACTGTTACCCAGCCAGACTTCCATTGCTATTAGGCAGCAGGATAGGGGAGATTAGGATAGAGGAGAGGTTTACCACTGTCTCAAGGCCTGGGCCAAGACCAGTGGATGGCCTAGGTGAGGGCTCTGAAGCCCTACAGAACACAGCCCTAAGCTTGTTCTCTGGGCCCCCCAGCTCACCTGCTGGCCCAAGGCTGGGTGAACTGGAGAGCTTCCCAGAGAAGGCCAGGATCCGCCTTTTACCTCACTCTCCACCTCACAACCACCACTCCATTGTTGTCTAATTCCCCTCACTAACTGTCACTCCTGAACAGTTGGCTGCTTGTAGGTGGGGCCCACAGCTGTGCGGTCCAATAGCTGAGCAGGACCACTAACAGTCGCTCACTGACAGTGGCTGCTAGTGGGCAGGACACACTGAGGCACCAACCAATGGCTGAGCAGGACCCATTGCCTGGTGACAGGGTGCAGAGTAACGAGGCATAGCAATGGCTGCTGTACTAAGGGCTGAGCACACTGTGCTCTGTTACATACAGACTAAAAACTCCACAGAAAAAAACAGTCCACTGACTGAAGCAGCCAAAGTCATCTTTTTAGCATAATAGTGATTTATAACTAATAACCATCAGGTATCTGTGATCAAAATTCAAAAGTTAATGTAACCATATTAGAAAAAATATAATTTAAATATATAGAAATTTCTTCAGTGGCTCACCTGCTGGAAGAGGATAGAAATGCAATTATGAATACAAGTCATGCACCTGAGAAGAGTATGTTTTCAAAACATACAAGAAAGAGAAAGAACTCCTATATGAAGGACTATCCAAAGCTCAACTGCCCAGTCCCAAACTCTGGGCCTGTTCTTGCCAGTCTACATTCTCAGCTTTAACCACAGACTAAATCTATCACACCAATAATAACATGACCAGGGCTTAAATATTTGAAAAACTTCAAGTCCTATAAGACTTGAATCTTAAATGGTTGAAAAGGAAGGCCATGGAAATGGTATGAGGTTATTGATAATGAAGTACAACAATTAAAACAATAAGCTTTAAAAAATTTTATAACAAAAACCAATTGTGTATATTTTGAAAGACAAAACTAATTATGTAAAATTTGAAAGATGACAACACATGTATCAGAACCCATAAAAATAGCCAATTTCAATTATATACATAAAAAGATTCTCACTGATTCTGGAAGCCCCTTAATATATCATATCTGTTCATAAATAAAAAGCAATGTCCTCAAGAAATTTGTGAAATATGAACTGAAAGAGAATCAAGAAATTAAAAATAAACTAGTTCTTTTCAAATGACTAAGATAAAGTCACATCATTGTTGGTAAAAAGAAACTAATAAAATCTAACTAATAAAAACTAAGAAAAAAAATACTAAAATAAAAACCAGCAACAATGTTTTCACCTTTTTTAAACAACTGCTAATCAAGGCAGCCAAGGCCAATTGTGACAAACATAAGAACAAGTGCAAATTTATTAAAAACATATCACAGAAAATTACAATGAACAATCAAAAAGCGTTTATTGAATTTTCAAGACCAAGTATATAACATGTGCAGTTACAGTTTCCTTTTATGTATTTTCTAGTCTAGGATTACTTTCAAATCTCTTTGGGTCTATCTTCAAGACTCAAAAAAAAAAAAGACATATCTTAATGATATCTTAATTTCATAAGTTTTACCAGTAAAAACAAAGGAATATTTACATCTCCTACAAACCCAATATCTTCTAACAGGTAAATCAAATGTTTATATCTCTTTCAGCCTAAACCGAGAAAGATATGGCAGCTCTTGGTGTGATCCTCAGAAACAGAATGGTTAACATCCACTTTAAAATATGCACAAATAATGTAAAAATAAGATGTAAATCTATTTGCTAGACATAGACACAGAAAATTTTCCTGTATTAAATTTGGCCACATCCTAAAAGTTACTCTGTTGAGTCAAAGATACATACAAAAATGGTAGATGATCAAGGCAGCCAGTTTCTGAATCTAGACTGAATCTGTTCTGATGACAATCAATATTTGTGCTTTCACTGTCATTTATTATCAAAGAAGGACTGAGTGTCCCATATGCCTAGCACTGCTGCTCTTAATTGCTAAGTGTAGAGATAGGAACAGAGAGCATATGGCTTCTACCATGAGGCTGCTCCCTGCCTTCTTACCACTTTCCAATTTATTTGCATAATAGCCAGAGGATCTTCATAAAATATTACTCAAGTCTTATCACTGTTATTTCAAATTTTCCATAGCTTTCCCTTCCGATTACAGTAAAATTCAGGTATTTTCAAGCTTCCCAGCACCCTCCCCCTCACAGTCATCTTCTCTTTCCTATTACTGTCATTCATAATGTTTTGTCCTTTAAGGGTACTGTTCTCAAATATCCAGCTCTATCTACCCCCAAGATTCTAGGACACTACCCCAACTTCTCATTTGACTCCTATATCCTCCTTCAGCTGAAATGTCACTTTCAGAGATGCCTTCTCTGAAGCCCCATGCTAATCCTGCAGAAAATACAGAGCTGACAAGTGGTGCTTGTCATCCGGTCAGAGGAATAACGGGATCAGTTCTTTATTTTAGAAAAATAAAAGCTTGTAGAACAGACTAGGTAGAGAGGTGGTACAATGGGAGGTGATGGCTATAGGTAGCAAAGTTAAGTAGGAAACAACTAGTTGTTAGAGACTACAGACATGCAAAAGCACTGAAGTCATCTTTAGCTTTGCAAAAAGTTCCATCAGGTTATAAGCTCCTCTTTAAGACCTTTATCAATTATCAGCATCTCTAAGACTGGAATTAAGACTGTCCTTTGGTATCCACCAGTGATTGGATCCAGGACCATATCACCCCTGCCCATCACACCAAAAACCATGGCTGCTCAAGCCCCTTAAGTAAAACGGCATGGTTGTGTTGGCCTTCTGCTTTCTCAGATTGTAGACCAAAATAGGGCCAACTGTATTACAGAATTTCCACAACATCAGAGAGGTCCACTAAACATTAGTTAACTTGACATGAGTGAGTGAGAGAAGAGTAGTGAACATTTCCAAGATGCAAGCAATAATCATTCTACCACCCTAATGGCAGGAAGCCAAGAGGAACTAAAGAGGCTCTTGATGAAGGTGAAAAAGCTGGCTTAAAACTCAACATTCAAAGATCATGGCATCTGGTCTCACCACTTCATGGCAAATAGATGGGGAAAAAATGGAAACTGACAGAATTTATTTTCTTGGGCTCCAAATTCACTGCAGACAAAAGATGCTTGCCTTGGAAGAAAAGCTATGAACAACCTAGAGAGCATATTCAAAAGCAGAGACACCACTTTGCCAACAAAGGTCCACATAGTCAAAGCTATGGTTTTTCCAGGAGTTAGGTATGGATGTGAGAATTGGACCATAAAGAAGGCTGAGCACTGAAGAACTGATGCTTTCAAAATGTGGTGCTGAAGTAGACTCTTGAGAGTCCCTTTCAAGGAGATCAAACCAGTCAATTCTAAAGGAAACCAACCCTGAATATACATTGGAAGGACTGATGCTGAAGCTGTAGCTCCAAAGAGCCAACTCATTGGAAAAGACCCTGATGCTGGGAAAGACTGAAGGCAGGAGGAAAAGGGCGCAACAGAGGATGAGATGGTTGGATGGCACCATCGACTCAATGGACATGAGTTTGAACAAATTCCAGGAGGTCGTGAAGGACAGGGAAGCCTGGCATGCTGCAGTCCACAGGGTCGCAGTTGGACACGACTAAACAACTGAACAACAAATGACAGAGAAAAAGAATAAGGTTTACGGTCAGTAAGATTCATGCCAAGATAGTTAAATGATATCATATGGCTTCTATTTTCTAAATCTTATAAGATTTCAGGGCAGGATATAGTAAGAAGAGATCAGAGGTCCCAGCAGGAAACAATTTACCAGTGCTCCTCAAAATTCCATCCTACATGAAGGGAACCCATAACATACCCAATATAAACCAAATATCTCTTCTAATTGTATATAATGATGGCACTCCTTGCTGTCTGACAAGAGTTTCTATGGAAACACTCAGAAACAATTTCCTTAGATTTGCAATGATTACAAAAATGAACAGACTTAGATTAAAACAAGAGGTAGATTCTGTTTTAATCTGATTCCATCCAATTGTATTTTATCATGACTAGCCTTCTTAATCAAATAACTTCCATGAGTTTATGTCAAAATAAGGGAAAGTGATAAGCAACCATGTTTGCTTTTGTAAAATCAGTCTTAAATACCAAACCAGCAATATTGTTAAACACACATTTTTAGGAAAGATTAAAAAAAAGAGAGTTTATTGGGCAGCTACTAAATATTAAGTGTTTTTTTAATTAATTTATTTTAATTGGAAGCTAATGACTTTACTTAGCTTAAAGCTCAACTTTCAGAAAACTAAGATCATGGCATCTGGTCCCATCACTTCATGGCAAATAGGTGGGGAAACGGTGGAAACAGTGGCTGACTTTATTTTTCTGGGCTCCAAAATCACTGCAGATGGTGACTACAGCCATGAAATTAGAAGATGCTTGCTCCTTGGAAGGAAAGTTATGACCAATCTAGACAGCATATTAAAAAGCAGAGACATTACTTTGTCAACAAAAGTCCATCTAGTCGAGGCTATGGTTTTTCCAGGGGTCATGTATGGATGTGAGAGTTGGACTATAAAGAAGGCTGAGTGCTGAAGAATTGATGTTTTTGAACTGTGGTGTTGGAGAAGACTCTTGAGTGTCCCTTGGACTGCAAGGAGATCCAACCAGTTCATCCTAAAGGACCTCAGTCCTGGGTATTCATTGGAAGGACTGATATTGAAGCTGAAACTCCAATACTTGGCCACCTGATGTGAAGAGCTGACTCATTTGAAAAAACCCTGATGCTGGGAAAGATTGAGGGCAGGAGGAGGAGGGGACGACAGAGAGTGAGATGGCTGGATGGCATCACCGACTCGATGGACATGGGTTTGGGTGTACTCTGGGAGTTGGTGATGGACGGGGAGGCCTGGCATGCTGTGGTTCATGGGGTAAGAGTCAGAGACGACTGAGCGACTGAACTGAACTGAACTGAATTACTTTACAATATTGTGGTGCTTTTTGCCATACATCAAAATGAATCAGCCACGGGTGTACATGTTTCCACCCCATTTTGAACTCCCCCCCCCACACACACACACCCTCCTCTCTCCCCACCCCAACCCTCTGGGTTGTCCCAGAGCACCAGCTTTGAGCGCCCTGCTTCATGCATTTAATCCTCACAATAATCCCTTCAGGTAAGTTTTATGACCCTTATATTTACAGAGAAGGAAACCAAGTCTCAAAGATGTAAAGTAACTTGCTCAGAATCAAACAAATAGTAAACAGAGCCAGGATTAGATTCAGGAATAGTTGAACACAAAATGTGTATGCTCTCCTTAGGCTCTTAGAAGGTGCCACAACACGTAACAGTTCAGGAACCTCAAGCCTATGGTCTCTTTAAGACAAAAACCAAAAAACAAAACCCTCAGTAAGTAGTTGACTATTATATTAGGCTGAAAATAAGCTTGCTATATAAGTGACCAGAAAGAAGCAAGTGTCAGACACACAAAATAAAAAGTTGAGTTCTGCCCAGAATATACAATAAAATTTGACCAGGTATTGATATGCCCCTTCAAAATCAAATCAAATTAACCAAAGAACCTAAAAAGAAGTAAGTAATGAAAAAAACTGAAGTCACATGCTGATAAAGTTCTTTAGATGCTGATAAACATACAGAGCCAGGATAGAGATAAACCAATGATCCATTGTAGGGTATGATTTTTCAAATCATCTTATCATCTAGGAATAAAACTAAAAATGCTGAGACATTTCTTACCTCATCACAAAATGCCATAACAATTACTACAAATACCTGAACTGTAATGTCAATTACAGTGATTGCCCTAGCTGACTAACTCTGCTAACCTAATACAGAACTGCAGTAGTCAAATGAGAAACGGAAGCAGTCTAAGTTACTGGATGCTACACTCTTTACCTAGTAATTAGTTAATTCATTTTGGTTGTGGAATTTGCCTATAAATTCATTGTCCTGTATGCTTTGCCCAGAGGTTCTTTAAAGAAAAACCTGGAGACCAAGATCCCATTTTGGATTTTAGCAGTCAAAATAAAGAAAACATCTTCAAGCACAGCACATACTGACACATCAGCAGTCACAGCACAACTCAAGCATGCACACACAGAAATGAAGGACACACTAAATTCAATAAAGAGTAGAAATAAAAAGAAACATAGCAGAAACAAATCCAGCAGGGATAAAGAGGACTGGAATGCATAAAATAATCTAGGTATATTTGAAACTAATTTTCCAAAATGAAGGTACTAGCTTTCACTTTTGGTAACACTGAATAGTTTCTAGCCAAAGGTACTAAGGAAAAGCTCAGCTATAAACACAAGACATGCTTTAAAATGATTGTTAAATGAAATTACACCAGTAAACACTCTCCCACAATGATAACGTCCAAGGAACTACAATAGCAAAACACAAATCATTTCCAACATAAATGCAGTATTTCCAAATTAGTAAATAAACTATGCAAACCACTCTATTTAACAGATAAAAGTTTTAAGTACTTTTTACAGTCATCACTAAGTTTTGGTTAGACAAACCCTAAGTGTCACTATTGAAAGTAATTTTTATGGAATCCATCTTCTAAAATGGTGTATAATGATTAAGTTTGGTATTTTTCTATTTTGTTTCTTGGCACATTCTATTTCCAGTTTAATAATATGGTACTAAAAAACTTCTTGTATATGGCTTTAAACACTGTGAAGCTGCATAGTTCTTAGGTTTTGAAATCTTCAGGACTACTGATATATAAAAGTATACCTTTAGCATTCCATTACCCCATAGCTACTGAATGACTCTGCCAGTGCCGAAAATCCACCAGCTCTTATTAGGAAAGCCAAGACGAAAAACAGAGCCTGGTGCTTAAAAGAAAGTGCAGTTCAAAGATAGATGTCCTAATGTTCTCCTAGCTCAAAAATTAAATGAGAAATCAATTGGTAATGTTACATATACTATTTTGTCATTTAGCAGATGACAACTGAAGACATGGATCATTTTCCTTCCTTAAAGCATAGGCTTTGTTTACTTCTATTTGTGTTTCTTCTCTAAGGTATTGTCTATCTGTTCTTCAAGAATTTTCCCCTTCATCTTACCAAAACAGGATTTGAAATACAAATCAAAATAAGTGTGTGGGGGCGGGGGGAGGGGGGAAGAGAGGAGGGAGAAACCACTTCTGAATGGTTATTGTGAAGCCAAAAACAATTTTTCACTGCTAACTGGCTCATCTCACATCTACCTGTTAATAAGTCCTGAGGCTTGAATATTCTGCTTAAGGCACACTAAAGACAAAGCTGTCTCTAGCCAATAGGCTTTACCCAGTGTTCAAGCACAGACCAGTTTAAATGGCCCAAGGTGGCTCAGTCTTCATTTCAGCTCCATGGCCACTTAACAAAGTCCTTCTATTTAGGATACATTCAAAGGCCTGGGTTCCTAATGGGAATCCATATGTAGTATTTTCTGAATGCGTGGACCTCTTCCAGACTTTTTTTCAAAACCCAGAACATTCACCTGGGAAACAATTCCCCAGCTTTAATCCAACTTGAAAATGGTCTCTAAGAGCCAGTGCACCAACACCCCCTCCAAGCTAAGGAAGCCATGGGATAGAAGGCAAACCATGGGATAGAAGACAAACCACAAGACCTTGAAAGGTAATAGTTTCAGGACCTGGGACAACTGCTTCAATTCTGTGGGCTTCTCTTTCCTATGAAAATGCATATAAAAATACCTACTTCACAGGGAGTTAATGAAGAGAAAATAATTGGAACATTGATCAAAAATTTCTAATTTGTAAAATTTATTTTGTTATGCAAAAAGACAAAAATTACTGAAGAAGCATTTTATCTACAAAGGTGACAATTAAGCCTCCCAGATACTGAAGAATGGCCCCTGATCAAATAGAGTGTTAAGGCAGGGGCTCCACTCTGCACTTCTCAGGCCTCTTATACCACAGACCACATTCAACACAGTGCAAACTTGAGCTCAACAATAACAGAAATGGTGCTCAGGCTTGGGCCCACCAAAGATAAAATAAAAACCAAAATGATATATGGTGATAGCAACCTTCAGAAACAAATATATTTAAAATTACTAAGTGACCCTTTTGGGGTCTCCACACTTACCAGACCTTAAGAAAGCTGGTGGAGAAGGGACGACTGGATCAGGTGAGCTGGCCATTTCAAATTGTTGACTCTAATCATAAGCGTCGCAGGCTAAACTATAGCAATTTTCAAAACTGTTTAGTGAAGGTTAGAAGCAATCAGCGTTAGATTAATTGAAAGCAGTGTGAGCAGTTATTAACATGATGCAGTGTGCAACAAAGGCAATAATTGAGGCTCATTATAATTTTATTTTCTCTTTTATGACTAGAAAATTTGATTTTCTTTGCTCTGATAAATTACATTTGCTTATATGGATGAGGCAGGAAATATATAATGGCCACTTATTAAACATTACATAAGAGCAGCATCCTCTCTTGAGCAGTGAAGTGATTATGCTACCATGTATCAATGGCTCAGAACTTTGCAGTGGTGTGTATATCTGAGTCAGGTTAGTCCAAGTTTCAAACAAAACTGTTTATACACTCCTCTAAAAGTAACAAACAGAATTCGGAGAACTCAGTGATTCACTTAAGAAACTTTACAGTCTACACAGTTATAGAAGACTCTGAAACCTCAACTAATTTGGAGGGATCTCCAACGGTATCTTTTACTGCTATGATGTAAACATATAGGAACATCCAACACTTATACAATGTATTCAACTACTTCCTACATGAAAGTGGATTTAAGTGACCACATTCAACAATAGTTAAGACAGAGAAGGTAGGTTTTCAAAGCTGACTGTTAAGACATGCAGTTCAGAGAAAATTAAAACTGGAAAAGAAAATAAACCCTATATACGTGTATTGGAGACATGCAGTTCAGAGAAAATCAAAACTGGAGAAGAAAATAAACCCTATATATGTGTATTAGAGGAAAAGAGAAATGCTGTAAAAATATACGTTGAAGGTAGGGCTCAGTTTCCTGTAAAAAAACTCCAGTTACTCTCTTTGATGGGATATTATCAACCAAACAAAACTTTTTATAGCCCAGACAGACTCATTGCTAGTGGTCAACTAAATAATTCAATATGACACAAAAAATTTGAGAACAGTGTGAAACAAAACATATGTGACTACTGTACCTAACTATTGATTCTAAAATGTACTAAGGATTAGTTTTTGAAAAATTCTCTCATACTTCAGTGTTAGTTTTGCTATAACCCTATGTAAATATGTGCAGAACTATTTTTAAGGTTTAAAACAGAATGAAATAAACAAGAAACACTGAATTTCTCCTGTATGATTTATTAGACACTGACTTTAAAAAAAACAAAAAAGCTAAGCACTCTGTTGTTTGCACAACAGACAACTAAGAACTTCATAAATGGGAAAAGCCAAAACATAATGGGGTGGTTATTAGCTGTAAAAAATAACAACAAACTCCTGAATACTAATGCAAATGCAGTTAGCTTTCCCAGAGCTGTGTTTTTTACTGTTATTAGATTATCAACTTTGACCTTAGCTAACTAATTTATATAGTAACAACAATAACTAACAAATAATAACAATCCTTCAAAAGGGAAGATTGTTAGTTGAAGACTTGGTCATTCCACAATCTTTCCTGTATACAGGGGCACTTTTTAGCTCGAGATTACATCTAGCCGGGAATAAGAAGTTTCAATCCTGGCTCTCAGATGAGTTACCAGCCAAAAGTGCTAACTTCAAAGTCGTGACTTTGCAGTTTGAACAAGTCAGTTCAGGACACTTGAACTGTTGTAACTGCCTGCGCAGCGTCTTCTGACCTAGGTGGCATCGGGTTTGGGAGCCACAGCTGAGAACTAGGTGTCCTGGGGCCACTCGCCCAGGGAAGGGGCCCACTTCCTTCTGAGCCTTAACTATGCTCAGGTGACATCCTTCACTGCCTGAGGCCCCGTCCCCCTCAATTTCTGCCATATAGGCTAGAGCTCAGAACTTGTGATGTAAAAAGGAGATACAATATAAGGCAACAAGCAAACGCCGGTTTTCTAAGACCAGGCCCTAGTCATAATAATGAAACTGCTCTGACTCTCTTCTGGGAGGAATACAGGCACGAACAGCAGGCTGTCGAACGTGGTCGCCGTCTGATTTCTAAGTAAGAAGACTCCAGACTAAGTCGGCACCACCACTTACTTTTCGAGGGGGAGCACACGCGAAATATAGCTGGGGAAGCAAAACGGAATAAAGGTGGGGCCACCACCTCATGGGGGAAGACACCAAGAGGAAGTCAGGGACCACCGTCCGCTTTCTAAGGAGAAACTCGCGGGCACAGGTTCATTCTAGGACCCCTACCTGCCTCCCGCCCAAAACGCTAAAGGGGGAGCACCCCTGTGGTGCGAGGGAAGGGGTGGCGTCCCAGCCAGCCAAACCTGAGCGCTTGGTCCGGGCTCTTCGCTCCAAGACCTTCCAGCTCACTTCGGCCACGAGCCCCGCCATCGCGCTCGCGCCGCCGCCTTGGCCACCACCCCCGGGGCCGCCTGTCAGCTCCGCCCGGCCGGCCCCGCCCCCCAAGCGCGACACTGTCGGGAGGCGCACCGGCCGGAAGTGAGCTGAGGGCCCGTTTCAACCTAGCTCCGCGGCCTCCCAAGCGTCAGAGGGGCAGCCCTAGGGGGGAGTAAGAGAACCGGCCGCGGTCGTACGGGCGTCGGAGCTGCGCTCTTTCTCTCTCTGCCGGCGGCACGGTGCTTTCCGGCTGCCGTTAAGCGCGGCAGTGGGCCGGCGGGCTGGGGCGGAGGGGCTGCCATGGCGGCGGCGAGCCGGCTGCCGGACTCTTGGGTGCTGCTGGCCCTGCTGCTTGGGAGGCTCGCGCTGCTGGGAGTCGGGCCGGTCCCGGCGCGGGCGCTGCACAACGTCACGGCCGAGCTCTTTGGGGCCGAGGCCTGGGGCACCCTGGCGGCCTTCGGAGACCTCAACTCTGACAAGCAGACGGACCTCTTCGTGCTGCGGGAAAGTCAGTGCTTGCCTGGCCCCTCTCTGTCCGCGTGCCCCTCCCGATGTTCCCCACGCCCCTTGCCTGGGGGGCCGGTTCTCCTCCTTTTCCCGGCCCTTCTGTGGCAGCCCTGTCTTTCTCCTTTTATCTCCAATTTCCTTGACAACCCCCCCCCCCCACTTTTTTTTTTTTTTACTATCTTTTCCAAACTCTGGTCTTGGATTGACCACTTCACAGTTTGACCGCACTAGAAACACCCCAGGTTTTTTTGTTTTGTTTTCTTGAGAAGACCGCGACCTTCACTCAGGCACCCCGCCCCCTTCATAGAATCACCTGCCTTCCAGAGTCCTTCCTGATCCCCAGGAATCTTTCTAGCTTTATATACGTTCCTTCCCAAGGCCCCTGCATTCCTATTTGCCTTACTTCCTCCAGTCTCCCTTCCTCTTTGATGAACTGGAAAAGGTGCAACTTGATAATTTCCTCTGGTAAAGAACTTCTCCCTACCTCCTGATTAATCTAATTCAGCCTCCACTCCCTTTGTCTGGGTCCCAGCTTTCTTTGAAACTACTATTCCTTCCCAAGAACTGAACACACAATTAACTGACGTATTTTGCAGGCACCACTAATAAATAAACCCAGTGTCTCTTTGGAAGAGGATTCTCAAACTGCAGTGTTTTCTCCTTTCTGAGTTGCCTAGTCTTTTGTGTGCAGAAGACCTCCTTGCTTTGGCCACCACCCTCTTCTTCCGAATCTCTGCTTTATTTTCGAGCTTAAGGTTCTTGGGAGTTCTTTGGTTTAACCATCGCTAAACTATTTTTTGGTAAATCTTGATGATGACAGTGGGCAGTAGAGGGTCTCAGTATTCTTGACTACCCAGAAAACAGGTTCTATTTAAGGTCAAGGCTGTGAAAGAAGGAAGTGAAGCACTTACACAAAGTTTGACAGGATCTTGGCCCAGATCTCTCCGAGTCCTTTCTGGGACCCCAGAGCTTCTGGTGGACCTTGGACCTTGGGTATTTCCCCTGTTTTTATATGACTCCAGTTACTGCAGGGAGGGGGCAGACTGCCTAACCTATAGCTGCTCCATCCAAAGTGGAGAGAGACTCTCCCTTTAACTTCAAAGATGACATGTGTTTGGCTAAACAGTTTGAAAAGTCTGTTCCAGTGAGTGCTCCTTGAACTCCAGAAATGCTTGGGGCAGGGGGAAGGGTTGGGGTGGATCTTCAGGAGCCAGAAGGGACTGGTCTTGGAGGATTCATTTTTTTTCTGCTTAAATACGAAATCACACCCTTGTTTCTAGTCAGATGCCTACTGTAAGAAGTTACTGTGTTCTTGGTGTGACGCATCTGTGCAATGAACTGAACATAACAGCCTTATAAGAGGTTGAGTTGTTAGGTTTGGGGAGGGTATGACTTAACACAGGCAAATTCTTTATATGCTCCCTTTAAGTCGGTCAATCTGACTGCTAGGAGGAGGCAGGACCGAGTATATTTTCCATGTTAATCTTTCTAGTTTCTCTGCTGCTTTGAATATTGAATTTGTTGTATACTATTAGGAATCACCATTCCGTTAGTCTGATAGGCATCCTCGATAGGGCAGACAAACTGGAGTAAAATAAAACTTTTCTTGTTGAAAACGGCCTAGACAGCTTCTTGTAACCACTGATTAGATGTCTTAATGGGAAGCATTTTTCTAATGTTACGTGTTTGCCTCTTTTAGGAAATGACTTAATCGTCTTTTTGGCAGACCAGAATGCACCCTATTTTAAACCCAAAGTAAATGTATCATTGAAGTAAGTACAGATGTGTGTGTTTCTGTAACATTGTCATTGTAATAACATGCAGTAACCAATTGCATTGTTTTTGAAATCAGTTTTACTCTAATATGATGTCGTGATAGAAAACCACTAGTTATGAGGTATGAAGCAAGTAACTTGTTAGGAAAATTAGTTAACATACAAAAATTTTAAGTTAATAAATAATTTTGAGTGGATCCAGGGCTGTTCCTACATAAGCACCTTTCAGACCCTTGTGATCTGATATGCTCTCTTAAATGTCTTAGGGATTGTCCCTCATCCTGAGTGTGCCTGTGGGAACAGCCTGCTCACAGGCTCTTCAGGTCAACTTTGCAGTCTGAAAGAGGAGTTTGCCGTGGGGTCAGTGACTTCTGTTCTAATTTTTTCCTGATTGACTGGTAGGTGGTGACTGCTAGGAGACTAACTGGTTACTTTTGAGGAAATTCTAATCAAACTGAATTTTTTCAGTGTTCAAATAATTGTCCTGTTTTTTATATATATACATATATGACTGGCTTTGCATGAAACACAGTGACTCATTCAAAGTGAGCCAACAGTTTTGAAATTATAAGAAGCAAGGATTGAATCGCTGTCTGGAAGAAGAGATGAGTCAGTGCAGGCTAAAGTGGTAGCTTCTAGAAAGATATGGACCTTGAGCTTGACCTTAAAATAGGTAAAATTTAGGTGAGGGCTTTCAGTTTTCAGGATACAGCATTAATAAGAAATGGCAGTAAAAAACAGCATGTTGTGAAGAGAAGATGAAAAAATTTGCCTGACAGAAGTAGAGGGTATACTTTGGAGAGAGATGGACTAGGAAGATGAGATCAAGTCAGACTGCTGCTGCTGCTGCTGCTAAGTCACTTCCGTCGTGTCTGACTCTGTGCGACCCCATAGACGGCGGCCCACCAGGCTCCCCCGTCCCTGGAATTCTCCAGGCAGGAACACTGGAGTGGGTTGCCATTTCCTTCTCCAGTGCATGAAAGTGAAAAGTGAAAGTGAAGTTGCTCAGTCATGTCCTACTAGTAGCAACCCCAGGGACTGCAGCCTACCAGGCTCCTCTGTCCATGGGATTTTCCAGGCAAGAGTACTGGAGTGGGGTGCCATTGCCTTCTCCGTAAGTCGAACTAAACCTTCGTAAATATCAGCATTGACCTCAATCCCATGAAAAATGAAAATCATTACAGGTTCTTGTTTGAAGGAGAGGTGATGAAAACGGTATTTTAAGTTGTTTGATTTACTTGTAAGTCATTTGCAGGATAAGTTGCTGTGTAGAAAGATCAGATATTACTTCAGAAGCTGTTCCAAAAATTTAAGATGTTCACATGTGGCCTAATGAGTCCTGAGATTCTTTAATATTTAACTTAAATTCAAACATGGAAGATTAGAAGTTAAGGCAGTTTATGGGCTGTTAAAGATTTGGGTTCCACAGAGGTTTTTTTTTTTAATCCCAATTAATTTCTTTTTCTTTGATTAATGTAATGTCATTTTATATACTTACAAATATAGAAATTCTTGTATTTATTTAGTATACTTTTCAAAAAATAACTGTCCTTCACTGTTTTTCCCCTGCTCCTCTGTTCCTCTCTCAAACACAGCCACATTTAAAACTTTGAGTTGTTTTGGTGTTTATTTCCATATTTTGGGGCTTCCCTAGTGGCTCAGAAAGTAAAGAATTTGCATTGTTGCACTCCTTTGCAATCTGAACTCTCATGCCCTAGGCCTTCTGCAGAGTCACTGTTTGGAGATTTTTCCCTTTGTTATTGGTTGATCCCTGTTTCTTAGATCCTGTACCATTTTGTTCTTTGCTTCTTCATTTACTTCACTGGAGTGTATCCTTCTAGAAGTTTGGAAATGGGTATGTCCTTCCATTTCCAAACCCTTTTTCTATTCACTCTTTGATTGACCTATAGTCTTCTAGCTTCATAGGTTGCTGATTTAAAATCCATTGCTGTTCTTTTTCCTAATCTTTCAAATATAGCTTGTTTTATTTTTAATTTTAGAAGCTATTAGGGTGTCTTCTTTATCCCTTTTTTCTGAAATTTCATAGTATGTATTGGTATCTACTGCTTTTCTTTTATTATTCCGGGCAGTAGATGGGCCCCTTCAAGTCTTCTATACCTGGGGGATTTTTGAAATGTTCTAATTTCTCTGATTATATTTTTGTTTTCTCTTTAAGAAATCCTTTCTAGTTACTGGATTGCCTAACTCCATCCTTTATTTCTTTATTTCTTTTGTGTCTGTCATTTTGTGGGTTTCCCCCCAACCAGGAATTCTTAATTTTATCTTGGGCCTTTTATTGGATATTTTTATGTTAGCTGTCATTTGAAGTGAAAGAAGGTTTATTCTGGGGGGAAACAGAATCCATAGGCAGACTGTGGGCCGTCTCTGATCCAGGAAAGGCTGTCTGTTATATTTTTTAATCTCCAAGAAGTTTTCTTTGTTCTCTTATTATTCTTTTGTCTTAGCATGCTATTCTTTTTTTTTTTTTATGGATATATTTTCTTCTCTTATGTCCTTAAGTATAGTTTTGAAGCTTTGTTTTGTTCACTATTATCTGTTTGTTTTTTTCAGATTCTTTATTGCTATTTGTTTGACTCTTTAATACTCAGTTTTCTTTAAAAGGCAGTTAGCTCTTTATTAAACTTTATTAAGAATAAAGTACTAAAGAACTCATTGGAAACTCTGCATGGTGGGATTTGTCTCTTGCCCTGTGGATATGTTCCTAGCTGACGGGCATCCTAGGGATTTGGCAGAGCTGGGATCAAAGGCCCATCTATTCCTTTTGTTGACTTTCCATTAACTCCCTGTTTTTAGCCTTAGACCAATATCTTACCATCTCCTGCAACTTAAATCTCTGACATCTGAAACTTCCCAGAAATAAACTAGTTGATGCCTTGCTGAGCAGGAGGGAAAAGGAACCATCACAGACCTTCAGTTAAATCTCTTTTCAGCCTTGTGCCTTATTTTTGTCATCTGATATTTCTGAAAGGTTCTTCAAGGCAAAAAGCTTCAAGGCAAAAAGCCTGTTCTCTAAGCACTTCAAGCTAAAGTGTATATAAGCTATACAGTTGACCATTGAATGACATGGGTCTGAAATGCATAGGTCCACTTATATACATACTGTTTTCCACTAAATACATACTGCAGTACTGTGCTGTCCACAGTTGGTTGAATCTGTGAATGCAGAACCAAGGATGTGAAGGACCAATCGTAAAGTTATATGTGGATTTTCAACTGCAGCTGGTCAGTGTCCTTAACCCCACGTGTTCTTCAAGGGTCAGCTCTTGTTCCCTTGCCCCCTGTTAAGTCAATTAGCATCTCTCCATCTGCTGTGTCCTTTCATGATCTCTTTGTCTTTGAGGGTTATGCTTAAAAAAAAAAAATTCATTCCATATAATTTTAGTAAGTTCTTTGAAAAAA
Source organism: Budorcas taxicolor (assembly GCF_023091745.1). Taxonomy (NCBI): domain Eukaryota; kingdom Metazoa; phylum Chordata; class Mammalia; order Artiodactyla; family Bovidae; genus Budorcas; species Budorcas taxicolor. The sequence continues at coordinate 17,587,469 of NC_068927.1, read as the reverse complement.
GAGATCAATGCATATCGCAATCTGTTATTTTTTAAAGTTCAAATTCCTATTTTTAGAGCCATAAAGAAGCAAGGCAATTTTAGGAATGAAACTGGTTAGGATAAGTCCCCATCTAGTCCTTTGTAATGTATTGCTGTCTATTTCAGGGTAGCTTTTGACTGCAAATCGTGGATTTATTTGAACAAGTATTACTGTCAAGTATGTGCAGCAGATGCATGACTGCACATGCACACATGCACAGGTGCACAACAGGGTATGCACTTACATGCAGCTTGCTGCATAGTAGCATGTGCAGTTACTGTGGCATCATTTTTAAAGACCAGCTATTTTTCAGGGAAAGGTTAAAGTATTTTCAGAATACTTTGAGGAAACTGGCATCACAAAAAGTATTTTATCATAATGAGAATCAATTTTAGAGGACAACAGAACTGAATTTGAATTCCAGCTATTCCATTTAAGTAGCTGTTTAACTCAGAAAGCAACTTAATTTTTCCAAACCTCAGATTCTTGGTCTATTCAATAAGAAAAACAGTACCTATTTCAGGTAATGGAGATTATCAGATGATAATAATATCTGTTAAGTACTTGATATAATATCTGAGACATAGTAAGTAGCTGCATTAAGATAAAGCTATTATATATTTTTTCTAAATCTTATCATTATCAGTATTTTCCTCATTTCACTGTAAAACCTGTTACAATTTTTTTATATTCATGATGTCATTTAGAAAATAATTATTCATAGACTATTTGGAAACTGTCTTGCTATTTGTTCTTAAGTATAATTAAATATAAATTGAATTTAAGGCCTAATTTGGTTGGGTCACTCAGACAACGTTATGACCACACTCCAGAATGTCTTTTTTAAATTTTTCAAGGTTAATATAAACCATTCTAGAATATTTTATTATTAAAGATGTGGAACTAGGTATGTATGTCTTGATAGTTTATTGCCAGGTTTGGTCAAAAGGAACATATTTTTCATTATGAATCTTGAAAAGCTTTCAGAAATAAAATGATTATTTCAAATCTGCATTGAAATCCAAAATTAAGTAATTTTTAAATAATATCTTTTATAAAATGACAGTGATACTCATTCGTGCTTTAACAGTTGATAATCAGCCTCCGTTTGTATAAACACCATTCATGGGTCCCGGTATCTCTGACAAAAGAACTAGGTGAAAGGACTAAGTCAACGCTTAAACATAGAACTGCACTTCCTCTTAATAAATATTTCAGCTTTTTCTCATTTCTTAAGACTCTCTGCATTCATCCTGAATTCTGTCATAGTCCGAGGAAGCCTACATACGTGAAGGATGATAAACTATTAAAGAAGACAATGAAATTAATCAGTTCTGTCAATTTTTGTATTTTGCATTGAAAATATTTTTGCATAGTATAAATATAAAAGTGTCCTTTTCTATTATAGCGCTACTGGAATGTTTATTAAAATATTTGTTTGTTTGTTTAGTAATTACAGTACATTGATAACCAGTGTAGTCCCAGGGGATTATGATGGAGATTCACAGATGGATGTCCTTCTGACGTATCTTCCCAAAAATCATGCCAGTGGTGAATTAGGAGCTGTTATCTTCTGGGGACAGAATCAAACATTAGGTGAATTTGTTTTAAGTGTCTTTTAATATTTGTCACTGGATATTAAAGGAAAAACATGCTTGGTGTTCTTATGTAAATGTAACAAAAATAATGTTCAAAAATTAGTTCAAAAATGCAGTTCTTGTATGTCAGTAATTGTCTCTAAAAATCTCTTTAAAGTCTGTTTTCTCATTCTCCTTTTTCAACCTAGAAGTGATCTGCAGTCAACTCTAAGGAGCAAAATCCATTCTTGTTAGCTTAAGGAAGAGAGATTTATTAAAAGGTTTTTTTTATGCTTTACAGAGTTATTGGGTTGGCTGAAGAACACACACTAAGTTGAACTTTCAGGAACAGTTCTCAAAGCCTTTGAAGAAGCTACTGCCCTTTTTCCATCAGAAAGCAGCCGACAGATGCTCCCTCAGTACTTACAATTCAGTGATCAGACCTTTTAGACAAAAATGGCAGAAACACAGCCTTCACCCCATTCCTGCCTTGCAAAACCCATAGTGTATCTAATTAGCAGGGCTCACATTTTATTCAGAATATTAGATGCAAGGATGTCTGAGAAATACTGTTTTTGGTTTCTGGTCTCCCCAGTAGAGGAAAGCACAAAAAGGTTAAATGTTGAGAGTCTGTCTACCATGCATGCATGCTAAGTCGCTTCAGTCATGTCCAACTCTTGGCGACCCTATGGACTGTAACTCGCCAGGCTTGTTGTCCATGTGATTCTCCAGGCAAGACAGTCTACCCTGTCTTCTCAGGAATCTTCAAATCTTATCTGAAAAACCAGTTAATTACACCTGAATGGGCAATTTTGTTCATGGAACCAGATTTCAAGGACTGAGGAGAGGAGAGCATGGACATTTTAGAATCAAGTAGTTTTGACATATTGGGTTCTTTACAGCAAAATCTTAATTGACAGCTGCTCTAGTGGTAAACCGTATATAAAGAAGACTCGTAAGAGATTTTCAGAATGAAGACTCAAAAGGAAGTGATTATAATGCTGATATCTTCACAATAGTATGAAAGTGAAAGTGTTAGTCTCTCAGTCGTGTCCAATGCTGTGACCCCATCAGGCTCCTCTGTCCAGGCGGTTCTCCAGGCAAGAATACTGGACTTAGTTGCCATTACCTTCTCCAGGGATCTTCCATACCCAGGGACTGAACCTATGTCTGCTGTATTGCAGACAGATTCTTTACTATCTAAGCCATCAGGGAATCCCGTAGACTTTCCCAGTAGTTTATCTTTACAAACTTGATGTCCACTTAAGTTATAGTGTCTCATTAGTGATTAATGGTGAAAGTTGGAATTAGTTAGAGATGAATCTTGGAAAGAGTAAAAGATTATTCTTGTCCCTGAGTACAGATATAAAAAAGAATATAAAATGCCTATTCATTTATGTATTTTCTTTTCTTTTACAGATCCTAGCAATATGACCATACTCAATAGGACTTTTCAAGATGAACCACTAATTATGGAGTAAGTATGTGCTTGCTTCCCTTTAGATGATTTTAAACTTACAAACATAAAATAAAATCTTTCATGTAGGAAACTACTTTGCTCAGTTGTATTGGCTCTGTATTCATTCTCCCTTTAAAGCTGATAGGGGCCTGCCCTCTTAATTATATGATATTTACTTGCCATGGTGGAAGAAAGAGAAAAATGAAATTCATTATTTTGGAAAAAGAAAGAGATTTGTCTTTTTGGTTTTGTCTTAATAGTTTTGAATGTGTCCAGGATGGATCTTTATTGATCCTAGCCATGTCCTTATTCAGAGAACTAAGATAACTATTCTTGGATAAAACTGTTTGTTAGTGCTTGATTGGCAAATATGAAGGGTAGAGGATTTCCTCTAGTGACTTAGAACTATTTTTATATTAAGGAAAAACTTTGTCCTTTTTTACAGCTCTTGCTTAGTATTATCATTTATCTCCTCGAAGTAGACTCCTGTACCAACATAAGGTTAATTCAGATAGCTGTTAGGATTCTGGTAATGATATAGATACTGTCTTGGGGACTAAACAGTGTACAGTCACATTCTTGCTTCCAGTGCTGCCTTTTGTAGTTATTAAAATCATAGTTGTACGTCAATAGGTCAGTGACTATTAGAAGTCTGAACTTTAATCCATGGATTAATCTTTGAAAGGTTCTCAGCTTGATTTATCTTATAATTAGGTGTTTCTCATTGTTGTTACAATATTCAATGGCTAGTATAAATTTTTACACCATCTTAGGGATTACTTTTGTGGGTTATTTCCCCTAAGCCCATCTGAGTAAATAAGGAGGAGGGTCATGATTCTGAAATTACGGTTTCCTTATTACTCAGAGATAGGCTAGACTATGCAGAGGCTACAGACAACACCAAAATCTCACAACAGAAGTTTATTTCTTGCTCATACTGCATGTCCATTGTGGGTCACTGATAGTCTGTGCTCTTTTGCTAGCACTCAGAGTGTCTTACAGGCCCTATCATCTGTGGAGCTGGGCCATCTGACACACATTGTTATTGCCGAGGTGGCCAGAGGGTCCAATAACAAAAGTTAAACTTGTCACTTCTGACATTCAATTGACTACAACAGATACAATTGTGTGTTTACCACACCTAGCCAACGTTTTCTTTTAATTAAATTGAAAGTGAGAATTTAATAGAATAGCTGCTTAATGTTTTTAATGTTTTCTTTTCAGTTTCAATGGTGACTTAATTCCTGATATATTTGGTATCACAAATGAATCCAGCCAGCCACAGATACTATTAGGAAAGTGAGTAAATATGATTATAACCATGTAATTAATGGTACATGTTGGTGATAGAGGGACTGTGTGTCTGTATGAACTGATTGCTTTTACCATTGTGGGGGAAACCCCATCTTATTGGAAATCCTTAATTTTTAAAGGACATTTGGTCAACATATAAATTTCCTCAAACAGTATGGATTTGATCTGCCTCTGGTTTCTGTGTAGAGACAGTTTAATCATTTTCCCTCTGGAAATTAGAGATACAAACTTTGAAAGTCTCCATTTAAATATTGGTTCATTAGGTGTTCTTAGAAATGGAAAGATTTAATCTGAATACTATGGATAGCTACCATCTTGGTTGATTTTCCACCTTACTCATGTTAACTCCCATATGTTTACTGTTAAGCCGTGTTCCTTCTGTGTTCAAAGAGCAATTAATATTGCCTGAAAATGTAAATATTTCTCTCTAAGCTCTGGAAACTTTTCCATGTGTACTCTATCCTTGACCAGTATGTGTGCTTGTGCATATGCAAGAATGCCACTCTTAGGGAAAACTACCTGTGATTTGAAGATTTCCATTATAGTTCCTCTAGATTTGGATAGGACTGTCCTCCTAACACAAGAGTTGATGATAGCAAGATACTTTCCATGAGATACCTTCAACTTGGTTAATGTTTTCTATATTTGATGAAGTACACATTTTAAGAGTACAGAATACTTTTTTTTTTTCCCCACTTTCCAGCAAGTTCAGGGAACCATCTTTATCAATTTGTCTTTGCAAGTACTATAAATCTAATGAATTTTTCTTCTGGGTTTTGGAGAAGTAATGTATTTTTATGATTAGTTTTCAAAATGTGATTCACAGGCACAAAGATGAGTAAATTGTCAAAATTTGAGCTATTCCGAGGCAAAACTACCACATTTTCTGTCCGTTTTCTTTTAAAGTTCTCGGTAAAGAATATGAGTGTTCTTATGCTAGTCATAGTGGCCTTTTAAAGACTTACTGTGACTCTTTAATGGGAAACGCGTTTTTCCCTCGAACTTTGAAATCTGTCTGGAAGAGCACACTGCTTGAGAGAGCAGCTGGATGTGGATCTTGCTTTGGCTCTGCAGCCACCCCTGAGAGGCACTGAGTGTGGATGTGCCATGGCCACAGGCCACTCCCCTGCTTGTTTACCTGGGGTAGACGTGTGATTGAGAATGTGGTGGTGATTTCTGGTCTGGGTTGTTTTATAGTAATCTCTGTTATTTTATGATAATCTCCATTTTAGTCTCAGAAATGCTTGGAATATCTTTAATATGATATGGCTTGACCTTATGAAATTTAAACTTACGAAACAGTTATTATAGATAATTGAAAAATAACAACTGCCTAGAAAAAATTACTACCTAGATATTGTGTGATAATGTCATAAATTATTTATTTGTTCTGACTTCTAGATGAGAGTGTTTTTGTCCTCTGATGCTTCTTTAGAAACTTATTCTGCCTGAAGATATATTCACTTTTATTCTTTTATACATTATACTCTGATATACTACAGTATACTGGAGTAGTACTCTCCTGTTTCAAGATATTTATCATTTAAACTTCAGTTACAGATTAAACAATAGTGGCTAACCCTATTATAGGTAACAAGTTTGTATCCAAGATTTGTCCTGATACGACCTTTTAAAATGAAATTATGTAAATTGGCAGCAAAGAACTTCTGTCAAGAGCATTGTTAGGATGACTATAGCTAGCATTATCATTATTTAGACAAAAGAAAGCTGAAGATTTCTCTATTGGGGCAACCATTAATATGTTACTAAAATAAGATAAATGTATTTAGTCATATCCATTTTATAAGTTACAGACATATGATTAGGTGCATAAGTTAAAAAGCCATCGGTATTAACATTTTGGACTATTTGTGTGACTTCAGTTTGGCAGTGCACTCCTATCTATCAAGAAACCTAATCTACCTTTTGCAGCTTAAATATTGTGCTTATTTATGCCTGACCCCAAGATTATCTTAATCAAATTTGACTCGAACCTAAATTTTCTAGAAAATTTTGCAGTGATCTTTGAATAGAGTGCTAAGTATTCCCATGGGATTGTGCTGAAAAGCCCATGACTGTAAGTGGCCCAGTACAGGCATGGAACATGGAAAAAGGAGACTGCCCACAGGTAAAACTAACATGATGTGGAGTAAGGGTGCAGGTGGTCAGCCTAAGCCAGCAACAGAGATAGGTAGAAAAATCCCTTTTACTTGGAACAGTGGGGTTATCTGATAAGGACAGGAATGGTGCTAAATCTTCTGAGATACCAGGAATCATTGAAGTGTGTTAAATGTGCAAAGGTGACGCTTCAGTTTGTGCCTCCACCTCACTTCATAATGACTTGAAATAATGTAATAATGTGCCACATTATTGAGAAATAACACCTAGCTATTAAGTGTTAGAGCATCTTTTGCAGTGATGTGAGGTTATCATTAATGAGCATTTTCTGTAAAAGGGTATTTGAAACTGATGCTGCATAAGCATTCAGAATATTGTTTTTAGTACTGATGTGAAAACACTTGTGCCTGTAATTTTAATCAAAGCCAAATGTAATGTTGGTCTGTTCAGATTTTCTGTGATTCATATACAGAATTCAAACACGTAACTGAGTCAGGCCTGAGGTATACACCTGGGAATATTAGTGTAGGTATGTGACAAACTTTTGCTATACTCTTTACTTCACAAGCATCTGCTTGAATATTTTGAATGAAATATTAATGGCACTGGAAGCAGCCATTTTTAACTTAGTTATGTGGGTGGATATTTTTCCTCCATTAGCAGAAAAAACTATCTTCTATTTAAATATAGGTATTTAATCTCAATTCAGAAATCCCTTTTTTGTATGTAACAATGTAATTTTCTCACATTATAATCAATGACTGATTTATTAAATCACCATTAATTTCTACTGCTGATTTTGTTTGCTTTCTATAGCATTACAGAAAATATTGCCAATATTTATCCTAATGAAATATTTTTCATGTATATCTATTATTTAGAAAAAATATGAAAATTAAGAGATTTATAATGCAAAAGGAAACCAAGTAAAAGCTCTCAAGAGAGCTTTTAACTTTATTATCAGCATTAGTACTCATAATCTTAACAGAAAAACTAGCTCTGAGATGATTCATATTTTCTTAGAATTCCCCTACCAGCCCCCTCTCTCACCTTATACATCGTATGTATTTTGAACATTGTTGTTTAAAGAAATCTGTTAGGACTTGAGAAATCAGTTTTTTATTGGTATTTGCATAGAAACAGAGCATCAGTTTTCTAACTTTTCTCTTTTCCTAAAGAAACTTTGCTATTGGAGATGAATTCACCAATTCTCTCTTTTCTCTTCTAGACCTTTTTTCCCCCCCTCAAAATTAAGCCACAGAAATAGTGAAAAACTTTTAGCCTGATGCCTTAGAATTCTACATGCTGTCATTATTTCCAGTGACATGTTACTCAAGGATCCATAATTTTATTTCCTGGAGTCCTATCAGAAGCTTTGGGGAGTCAGTTAAATGACCCCTGATTCCCTGATGATTTATCATACTGCTTTGTTTTATGTTCTGGTTGGGAGTGTTGTGTGTAAGTGAACTTTTGATTTTTTCTAAGTGAATTTAAGATGTTAGCCTTAAAATTTACTCACTGTTTTTAGTTAAATGTTACATTTTTTAGATGTGTTTCCTTTGTAGTAATCTTTCAGAAAAAGAGCTTCTTTTGAGTTTCTGTGCGAGTAAATTCAACAATAATAGTTCTTCATGAATATTGATGAATTTAAAAGTGTTTTGAATTCAACATATTTCTATTAGCATACATCAAAAAATTTGTTTCCTTCTTTGAGATGAAAGCATTTTCTTTTACTTACTACTTTTTGCATATGTAACAAGCACAGTTAGAGCAGCTTATGTATAGAGCAAATTTTGAGTAAGTTTGGTATATATTATCATTTCAATTTAGGGTAAAATGAATCAAAATAATTTGTAATTCCTGAAACTGCAGGTTAAGTCCTCTTTCATTAGCATCCTGTTGCATGATTTAAGTATGTATATACTGTTGAGAACGCCCTACAGATACTTGGTATTTAACAGTCTGGAGGCCTAGGCTCTGGGCTACATGCAGTTCCCTGAGTTGCATAGAAGTGCTGAGTAGAGATGGGAGCCTGTGGTTCTCCTCAGACTTCCAACTCTTCTGTTTTCCTGACCTGTGATTTCTCTCAGGTATAATATTACCCTATGGAGGTAGGAACTTTTGGACAAAGTAAAAATATGGCTCAAAGAAATCTCCACGTTCTCTTTTACGAATGTAAGATGCTATTTCTTAGAGGTCCTTGAGATTTATCTGGTCTGTCCCACACCTTTGATTCTAATAGCGGTCCAAGAGTGAATGAATAACCCATCAACTATTTACCAGAGTAATTCTGTTCTCCAATTCTCTTCTCTCATATATCCGACTGCTCACCATGCCCATCCTGAGGAGGCATACTTCAGGTTGTACAACTTGTGTTCTGTAAGGCTTGGGGTTGGATGGGGAATGATGAGAAGAAAGAAAATCTCAAACAAGCCTATTTGGATTTTTAGATGACTACTTAGTAACTCTGGAGTTGGCAGTTTGCATGAATTCTCTCATGTTTTTCTCACAACAGATAGCTATGTAGCTCAAGAGGCTCTCAAGGAGCCAGGTAATTCAAAGGTTAAGTGACCATTGCAATATATAAATAAATGGCAGATCTGGCATTTGAATCTTGGTCTTCCAAGATTGTCTTCTTGCCTTCAGTTATGTACAGCCATTACCATTGTTCTCGTCACAGGGATCTTGGTGGTGCTCCAACATGGTTAACTTAGAATTCCTGGTAGCATAGTGATTGTTTTCCAAGCAGGAGCAATACAAGAGGTGTAGACAGAAGCTGGAGATCTCTTTAATGCCCAGTCCTAGCAGTAAAACAGGATCACTGCTGTATTCTAATCAAAGAACTAGCTAATATTCTAGGGAATTTGAGCATTATGGATTCTACTTGTTGATGTGAGCATGTCTTAATTGAAATGTACAAGAGTATGGGGGGTAGGAAATAATGTGGCCATCTTTGGAAACACAGTATAATGGGCTGAGTTTATTTACTTTACGATAAGTGAAGACTTGCAAAGGAATTTGCAAACACAGATCATTTAAGCAGCTAGATCCTCAAGTTTCATGGGCACTCCTACCTAAAATTGATGAGCCTGAGTATATACCCATTATCACTATAACTTTCTTCTCTTTCATATAAGAATGCCATATTCCTTGAGGGTTCCCTGGTGGCTCAGCACTAGAGAATCCTCCTACAATGCAGGAACCTCAGGAGACATGGGTTTGATCCCTGGGTTGGGAATATCCCACGGAGGAGGGCATGGCAACCCACTCCAATATTCTTGCGTGGAGAATCCCATGATCAGAGGAGCCTGGCTGACTACGGTCCATAGGGTCACAAAGAGTCAGACACAACTGAAATGACTTAAGACACCATATTCCTTACCCTTCCTAAAATTCACAAACGGTACATTTCCAGGGTAGTAAAAACCCATAGAGCATCAAACACAGATACAGTAAACTAATAGAATCTCCCGATTTTCCTCTTTCATAATACCTTCAGATGAAGCTTGGCAGCAAAAAGAGCACTTTGATCCGCATTTAAGATGTTCTGAACTCAGGTGTGCTAGAGAAGGGTTGTGGGAGTAATGACAGCTTTTGTTAAATAACTTTGCCTCCTCCATTCCCTGATTACTGTCAAAGAATCTAATAATTACTGAGAGAGGGTCCTGGGAGAGCATAGCAGAGAGTATCCATAAGAAACACCAATTTCAACAAAGCCAACCTTTTAGCTATTCTTAGTATTCTGTCCCTAAGAAACATAATTAAATGGAAAGAAGGTACTTTTCATGCCAGTGTAGTTTTGGATCATGACAGTGATTGTTTCAGGTGTGACTAGAATGTTCTCAAGGACCACTAAACCTATGGGTAAAACTTTTCCATAATTTATTTCATATTTGGTATCCGTTTTTGGTAACAGTAGCTAAAATCTATTTCATCAAATCATATCAAGAAAATTCCATTTAAAGTCAGATATCTTATTTTGTCTAAGAAACGTTTATTTTTTCTTTCTCCTATTGATAGAAAGTAAACTTACATGTTGGTTCCATAAGTGAAATAATTTTTTGTAGTGTATACCTTTTTCCCTTATTAAAGTCGTAGGGGGAAATGTGGTATGTCTAAAGAAATAAGAATGAAATGATATTATTTCTCATTGTTGTGATTCAGTTCAGTTCATTTCAGTCGCTCAGTCGTGTCTGACTCTTTGTGACCCCATGAATCACAGCATGCCAGGCCTCCCTGTTCATCACCGACTCCCGGAGTTTACTCACACTGATGTCCATTGAGTTGTAATGCCATCCAGCCATCTCATCATCTGTCATTCCCTTCTCCTCCTGCCCCCAATCCCTCCCAGCATCAGGGTCTTTTCCAATGAGTCAACTCTTCGCATCTGGTGGCCAAAGTACTGGAGCTTCAGCTTTAGCATCATTCCTTCCAATGAACACCCAGGATTGATCTCCTTCAGAATGGACTGGTTGGACCTCCCTGCAGTCCAAGGGACTCTGGAGTCTTCTCCAACACCACAGTTCAAAAGCATCAATTCTTTGGCACTCAGCTTTCTTCACCATCCAACTCTCACATCCATACATGACCACTGGAAAAACCATAGCGTTGACTAGACGGATCTTTGTTGGCAAAGTAATGTCTCTGCTTTTGAATATGCTATCCAGGTTGGTCATAACTTTCCTTCCAAGGAGTAAGCGCCTTTTAATTTCATGGCTGCAATCACCATCTGCGGTGATTGTGGAGCCCCCAAAAATAAAGTCTGACACTGTTTCCACTGTTTGCCCATCTATTTCCCATGAAGTGATGGGGCCAGATGCCATGATCTTCGTTTTCTGAATGTTGAGCTTTAAGCCAAGTTTTTCACTCTCCTCTTTCACTTTCAAGAGGCTTTTTAGTTCCTCTTATGATTACTTTTATTTAATTACTACAAAAGCCAGATTCCAGAGTTCAATATTCACATACATTTAATCGACTAATACATTTTTATCATGCTTACTGTATTATAGGTTCTTTTAGCTATACTTCACATTGCATTGCTTTAAGTTCATTAAAGATAAACAGCATGTCACTTTACTATCTTATTCTTATAACCTGTTATGGCAATTGTTAAAACAGTTTTATCAAAACTACCTTGTTTTAATCTTGACTGCTTTTAGTAATCTTTCCTATAATATATAATGTGTACTTTCCTCAGCAGTTTTTCCATTATTCTTTGAAACACGTGTTAAGACATTTATTTTAATTGAAAAAAAGAGATCAAATTCTTAACACAAACTAACCTTCATTTGGAGATTGGTTTGACAGTGAGGACTGGATTTCTTGGTTGTATCTTACGGCAAACATTTTCCATAAGTTGAATAAGATAAACAGCAGCCCTAATTTTTTTTTTACTTTATTATGGAAAAATTTAAACATATGGAGGTGGAGCATATGGGACAGTGAATTTGCATATAATATACCAACTAAACTCAGCAACTCTTGGCCTGTCATTTCTTTCACAACTTTTCCTTCATTTCCCTCGCTCACTCCCTCCCCTGACATTTAAATCTATAAATATCTATAGTAGTGAGTAGTAGTAGTGATGTTGCTCAGTCGTGTCCAACTCTTTGCGACCCCCTAGGCTGTAGCCTACCAGGCTCCTCCATCCATGGGATTTTCCAGGCAAGAGTACTGGAGTAGGTTGCCATTTCCTTCTCCAGAGGCTCTTCCTGACCCAGGGATCGAACCCGGGTAAATAAATGTTAAATCTATAAATATCTATAAATAAATAAATATAAATAAATATTAAAATACATTAAAAATAAAGATATTTAGAAAATACATAATCACAATGTATTTATCACACCTAAAAAACTATATTTAATATTAAATTTCCAGGGAGGTTGTAATGAAAACACATGAACAAGATTTCTTAATATCTGTATCTAAAAAAGATGAAGAAAAAATACAGACTTTATGCTGAATACTGTCTCATTCTAGCAATGTCATGTTATTTAAAGATAAGTAAATTCTGAAAGAGATGGGAATACCAGACCACCTGCCCTGCCTCTTGAGAAACCTATATGCAGGTCAGGACACAACAGTTAGAACTGGACATGGAACAACAGACTGGTTCCAAATAGGAAAAGGAGTACGTCAAGGCTGTATATTGTCACCCTGCTTATTTAACTTAAATGCAGAGTACATGAGAAACACTGGGCTGGAAGAAGCACAAGCTGGAATCAAGATTGCCAGGAGAAAACTCAATAACCTCAGGTATGCAGATGATACCACCCTTATGGCAGAAAGTGAAGAGGAACTAAAAAGCCTCTTGATGAAAGTGAAAGAGGATAGTGAAAAAGTTGGCTTAAAACTCAACATTCAGAAAACGAAGATCATGGCATCCGGTCCCATCACTTCATGGGAAATAGATGGGCAAACAGTGTCAGACTTAATTTTTTAGGACTCCAAAATCACTGCAGATGGTGATTGCAGCCATGAAATTAAAAGATGCTTACTCCTTGGGAGGAACGTTATGAGCAACCTAGATAGCATATTCAAAAGCAGACACATTACTTTGCCAACAAAGGTCCGTCTAGTCAAGGCTATGGTTTTTCCAGTGGTCATGTATGGATGTGAGAATTGGACGGTGAAGAAAGCTGCGCACCGAAGAATTGATGCTTTTGAACTGTGGTGTTAGAGAAGACTCTTGAGAGTCCCTTGGACTGCAAGGAGATCCAACCAGTCCATCCTAAAGGAGATCAGTCCTGGGTGTTCATTGGAAGGACTGATACTGAGACTGAAACTCCAATACTTTGGCCACCAGATGCGAAGAATTGACTCATTGGAAAAGACTCTGATGCTGGGAGGGATTGGGGGCAGGAGGAGGAGGGGACAACAGAGGATGAGATGGCTGGATGGCATCACCGACTCGATGCACGTGAGTTTGGGTAACTCCGAGAGTTGGTGATGATGGACAGGGAGGCCTGGCGTGCTGTGATTCATGGGGTCACAAAGAGTCGGACATGACTGAGTGACTGAACTGAACTGAAATGAAACTAATATTTTAAAACTCCATTCATCTCTTCAAAAAATGGATTTCCAATAAAATTTTACTTTTCATTTAAGAGGCTATCAAAGCATGTGCATTTTCATCAGTTGTACAGTAGTAGTTAAAATAACCTCAAAGAGAATTTTTTTTAAACACCTGGGTACATGAAGCCAATTTCAATACCAATTTGAAGACATACATTTCTTGGAGATAAATGATAGAGTGATCACTGAAAAGACCAGATATAAAAACATTTTACATCATCATAAAATTTTGTAAGAAAATTTAAAGTACAAGCTCAAGGATAAAAGAAAGAGGAGTTTTTTTAAGTGGTTTATGGGTATATGTGGATGATGGTGGATAACAGTCAATATGGTATCTATATTCCATATTCTACTGAACACATTTTAATGATCTTTTTTTATTGAAGTTTAAATGCTATACAGTATTGTATCGGTTACACATGTATAATATAGTGAGTCACAGTTTTAAGGGTTATATGCCATTTATAGTTATTATAAAATATTGGCTCTCTTCCCTGTGTTGTATAATATGTCTTCGCTTTATACTTAACAGTTTGTATGTCTTACTCCCCTGCCACTGTATTGCCCCTCCTCCTTCCCTCTCCCCACTGCTAACCACTAGTTTATTCTGTTATATTTGTGAGCCAACCTCCTTGTTTTTTATTATATTCACTAGTTTCTTCTGTTTTTTATATTCCATATACTAGTGATATCTTACAGTGTTTATCTTTGTCTAACACATTTTACTTAGCATAATGGTCTCTAAGTTTTGCCATTTATGGATAAGTAGGTATTCCATTGTGAGTATATGTGGTTATGTGTGTATACCTCTCTCACACACACAAGCACACATACATATGTGTATATATATATATAACATAGATAATATCTTCATCTGTTCATCTGTTAAGACACTTGGGTTGCTTGCATATCTTGGATTCTGTAAGTAATGCTGTTACGAACATATATCTTTTTGAATTAGTGTTTTTATTTTTTTAAGATATATATATCCAGGCGTGGAATTGCTGAGTATATGATAGCTCTATCTTTATTTCTTCATAATTTTTAAATTTAATTTGTTTATCTTGGTTGGAGGCTAATTACTTTACAATATTGTAGTGGTTTTTGCCATACACTGATATGAATCAGCCATGGGTATACATGTGTTCCCCATCCTGAACCCCCCTGCCACCTCCCTCCCCATCCCTTCCCTCTGAGTCATCACAGTGCCCCAACCCTGAGCACCCTCTCTCATGCATCGAACCTGGACTGGAGATCTATTTCATATATGATCATATACAAGTTAATAAATTTTACGTATTTATTTATTTTTGGCTGTGCAGGCTTTTCTCTGGTTGTAGTGGACGGGGCTACTCTCTAGTTGTGGGGTGTGGGCTTCCCTGCAGCAGTCTCTCTTGTCGTGCAGCACCGGCTCTGGGCGCTCGGGCTTCAGTAGTTGTGGCACTCGGGCTTCAGTAGTTGTGGCTCTCGGGCTCTAGAGCACAGGCATAGTAGTTGGGGCACACAGGCCCAGCTGCTCCATGACATGTGGAATCTTCGCAGCTCAGGGGTCAAACCCATGTCTTCTGCATTGGCAGGCAGGTTTTTCACCACTGAGCCGCCAGGGAGGCCCAACTCTATTCTTAATATTTGAGAAACCGCCACACTGTTTTTCACAGTGGCTATACCAGTTTACATTTCTACCAGCAGTGTGTTAGGGTTCCCTTTTCTCCACATCCTCACCAGCATTTGTTATTTGTGTTCTTGTTGATGATAACTATTCTGACAGGTGTGAGGTGATGTCTCATTATATTTTTGATTTACATTTCTCTGATAATTAGCAGTTTTGAGCATCTTTTCATGTGCCTTTTGACCATCTGCATTTTCTCTTTGGAAAAATGTCTATTCAGTACTTCTGTAGCAGAGTCAGACACGACTGAGAGACTTTCACTTTTTCTTTTGTCTTTGATTAATTGACTGTAAGTACGTAGGTTAATTTCTAGGCTGTTTTGTTCCATTAGATAATCATTTTATTTTAAAAATATCAGTAATTCTAACAGATTTAAGTGTTTACATATTTTGTAGCTATTTGTGACTCAGATATTCAGTCGTGTCTGATTCTTTGCAACCCCTTGTATTATAGTTTGTCTCTCAGCAGTAATACTGGCTGCTAAGTCTGCTAAGTCACTTAAGTCGTGTTCGACTCTGCGACGCCATAGACAGCAGCCCACCAGGCTCCTCGTCCCTGGGATTCTCCAGGCAAGAACACTGGAGTGGGTTGCCATTTCCTTCTCCAATGCATAAAAGTGAAAAGTGAAAGTAAAGTCGTTCAGTCGTGTCCGACTCTTAGCGACCCCATGGACCGCAGCCTACCAGGCTCCTCCGTCCGTGGGATTTTCCAGGCAAGAATACTGGAGTGGGGTGCCATTGCCTTCTCCGAAGAATACTGGAGTAGAGTGCTATTTCCTCCTCCAGGCAATCTTCCCGAACCAGGGATCAAACCCATGTCTCTTATGTCTCTTGAGCTGGGAAGATATTTAAGACAATGAAAATATTTACATTGCTTTCTTAGAAATGAGCTTAAATGTATTAAGGGATATATCTGTGTTTAGTTGCTCAGTCGTTCCTGTACGAGTCTTTGCAACCCTTTGAACGGTAGACTGCCAGGCTTCTCTGTCCATGAAATTTTCCAGGCAAGAATCCTGGAGCAGCTTGCCATTTCCTCCTCCAGGGGACCTTGCTGACCCAGGGATCGGAACTCCATCTCCTCTGTCTCTTCTGTTGCAGGCAGACTCTTTACCTGCTGAGCCATCAGGTTGTTCTAAATTCTTTTAGAGTCTGTTTGAGCAAAAATGTTTTAAAACCACTGGACTAGGCAGCTTAGAGAAGCATACTAGACCCATACTGACAGTAGAGCCATCTCCTGCTACTGCTAAGTCGCTTCAGTCGTGTCTGACTCTGTGCGACCCCATAGACAGCAGCCCACCAGGCTTCCTCATCCCTGGCATTCTCCAGGCAAGAACACTGGAATGGGTTGCCATTTCCTTCTCCAGTGCATGAAAGTGAAAAGTGAAAGTGAAGTTGCTCAGTCGTGTCCGACTCTTAGCGACCCCATGGACCGCAGCCTACCAGGCTCCCCCGTCCATCGGATTTTCCAGGCAAGAGTACTGGAGTGGGGTGCCATTGCCATCTCCTAGTAACTGCTTTTACCCGAGTATCTTAAAAACAACTCAGTATAAGCTGATCGTTGAAAAGTGGGTGGATTAGCAGTCATTTCCAAGAGCTGTTACTATAGGCAACTAAAAGCTACAGTTGACATTAATTACATTTAAATTCATTCTTTGACAAATGCTATTATTTGAAATTGAGGGTGATGATGCCCAGAAACGAACACTTTGACATAATTGTGTTTCCTGTGGGGCGATGGCAGGGAGGAGGGTGGGGGACAAATAACTGAAATTTTCCACAGAGGTTAAGACATCTTAACAGATACATTCATCTTGGCTTTCACACCTGCCCTCTTTTTCATCTCTGCTGTTTTATTCCTTTGTCATCAGAGCAGTTTGCATCTGTGACCTTGCCCATCAAATGGAGTTGAGGAAATTATAGTTTATATGGGTATAGTTGCTTTAAAAATGTGGTGTCTGCTTTTTAGTTGTTGTTTTCTTTCTACTGTACTGGATTTCTGTTGCTGTGCAGGTTTTTTCTAGTTGCTGCCAGCAGGGGCTACTCTCCAGGTGCAGTACGTGGGCTTCTTGTTGTGGCAGCTCCTCTTTTTGTGGAGCCTGGGCTCTAGGGCACATGGGCTTTGAAAGTTCTGGCATCTGGGCTCAGTAGTTGTGGTTCCTGGGCTCTAAAACACAGGCTCAAGCAACATGTGGAATCTTCCCAGACAAGGTGTTAAACCTGTATTTCCTGCTTTGGCAGGTGGATTCTTTTCCACCGAGCCACCAGGGAAGTTTCCTGGTATGTTTCTTAGTGAAAAACTACGTTGCGTACAAAGAGCAGCATTAAAGGCAAGAGGAAAAATGAATTTTATTTTCAGCTATTTGAATTTTTAAACAATTTAATTCTGTTAAACAACTGCAGATACAGTTTTCAGTCATCTTAAAATGTACCATAAAAGAAACGGAAGCTGTTTCTCTCTCCCCTCACTTTGGCTTGATAAGTCAGCAGAATGGTAAATAGACACTATTTGTAAAATAGACACTTACAGGTAAAATAGACTTTAAGAATCTGCTAACTGCCTTTTAAGAGATATTAGTGTAAAAATTACAAAACTTAAAATACTGTCAAGAACTTTAATGTTGATTTGAAATGTTCAAGATAGCAATGTTACAGTTGATGTTTCAGTAGGGGCTGCAAACTCAAATGTCTCATGGGGCCCAGAAGGAAACCAAAGTGAGTGAACAGTTTGGAAAGGCTGGACCTTGACCTGCCTGCAGGTACTCGCTATGTCTGAAAAGGGCCAGTTGGTTGCCAGACGTAATATTTCAAAAGAAGCTGGAAATTTTAATTTTTATTTGAAATATGATTTTTATTTTGTATTACTTCTGAATTCACACTTTTTAAAATAATGTGTAGGTCAAATGAAATATATCTTTAATCTGCATTTGGCCCATAATTAGCCACTTTATACTGTTTGCTGTATCATTACTCTAGATTCTTCATTTGAAATGTATGTTTTGTTAAATAGCTCCTAGAAGAAAATGTCAAAAATTAGTAGTTGAGGTTTTCCAAAATTCTAGCTATAACTTATTTCAAAGCAAACCTATAAAAAATTCTGTGATAAATCAATAACTGTTTGCATTTTAATTAAAGACAGCCACATGATTAGCCTCGTAGAGCTCATCTATGTAAAATTTGTGTTTTCTTAATTCCTATTTGGCTTATATTTACAAGCTTGTTGGGAACCTGAGAAAACTCTTCTGAAATAACTTTGTGTTAAATTTGTCATAGACTCTCTAGCCTGAGTCTGATTATTTTGAATGTAATTAAAACAGTATAAAAAGACAAAAGGAAATGACACTGAAAGATGAACTCCCCAGGTTGATAGCTGCCCAGTATGCTACTGGAGATCAGTGGAGAAATAACTCTAGAAAGAATGCAGAGGCAAAGCAAAATCAACACCCAGTTGTGGATATGATTGGTGATGGAAGTAAAGTCCTATGCTATAAAGAGCAATATTCCATAGGAACATGGAATGTTGTTAGGTCCATGAATCAGGGCAAATTGGAAGTGATCAAACAGGAGATGGCAAGAGTGAACGTCGACATTCTAGGAATCAGTGAACTAAAATGGACTGAAATGGGTGAATTTAACTCAGATGACCATTATATCTACTACTGTGGGCAGGAATCCCTTAGAAGAAATGGAGTAGCCCTCATAGTCAATGAAAGAGCCCGAAATGCAGACTCTTGGATGCAATCTCAAAAACGACAGGATGATCTCTGTTCGTTTCCAAGGCAAGAGTGAACATCGACATTTTAGGAATCAGCGAACTATGATGGACTGGAATGGGTGAATTTTAACTCAATAACCGTTATATCGACTACTGTGGGCAAGAATATCTTAGAAGAAATGCAGTGGCCATCATAGTCAACAAAAGAGTCTGAAATGCAGTACTTGGATGCAGTCTCAAAAAAACGACAGAATGATCTGTGTTCGTTTCCAAGGCAAACCAGTCAATATCACGGTAATCCAAGTCTTTGCCCTGACCAGTAATACTGAAGAAGCTGAAGTTGAATGGTTCTATGATGACCCATGAGACCGTCTAGAACTAACACCCCAAAAAATGTCCTTTTCATTGTAGGGGACTGGAATACAAAAGATGGAAGTCAAGCAATACCTGGAGTAATAGGCAAATTTGGCCTTGAAGTACAGAATGAAGCAGGGCAAAGGCTAATAGAGTTTTGCCAACAGAACGCACTGGTCATAGCAGACACCCTCTCCAACAACACAAGAGAAGACTCTATACATGGACATTACCAGATGGTCAACACCAAAATCAGATTGATTATTTTCTTTGCAGCCAAAGATGGAGAAGCTCTATATAGTCAGCAAAAACAAGACTGGGAGCTGACTGTGGCACAGACCATGAACTCCTTTATGCCAAATTCAGAGTTAAATTGAAGAAAGTAGGGAAAACCACTAGACCATTCAGGTATGACCTAAATCAAATACCATACGATTATACAGTGGAAGTGACAGATAGATTCAAGGGATTAGATCTGATAGACAGAGTGCCTGAAGAACTATGGATGGAAGTTCATGACACTGTACAGGAGACAGGGATCAAGACCATCCCCAAGGCAAAGAAATGCAAAAAGGCAAAATTGTCTCAGGAAGCCTTACAAACAGCTGTGAATAAAAGAAGCGAAAGGCAGAGGAGAAAAGGAAAGATATACCCATTTGAATGCAGAGTTCCATAGAAGAGCAAGGAGAGATAAGAAAGCCTTCCTTAGTGATCAATACAAAGAAATAGAGGAAAACAGTAGAATGGGAAAGTCTAGAGATCTCTTCAAGAAAACTAGAGATATCAAGGGAACATTTCATGCAAAGATGGGCTCAATAAAGGACTGAAATGTTATGAACCTATCAGAAGCAAAAGATATCAAGAAGTGGCAAGATACACAAAAGAACTATACAAAAGAGATCTTCATGTCCCAGATAATCACAGTAGTGTGATCAATCACCTAGAGCCGGCCACCCTAGAATGCAAACTCAAGTGGGTCTTAGAAGGCATCACTACGAACAAAGCTAATGGAAATGATGAAATTCCAGTTGAGCTATTTCAAATCCTGAAAATGATGCTGTGAAAGTGCTGCACTCACGATGCCAGCAAATTTGGAAAACTCAGCAGTGGCCACAGGACTGGAAAAGGTCAGTTTTCATTCCAATCCCAAAGAAAGGCAATGCCAAAGAATGCTCAAACTACTGCACAATTGTACTCATCTCACATGCTAGTAAAGTGACGCTCAAAATTATCCAACCAAGCTTCAACAGTATGTGAATCGTAAACTTCTAGGTATTCAGGCTGTATTTAGAAGGCAGAGGAACCAGAGATCAAATTGCCAACATCCGTTGGATCATGGAAAAAGCAAGAGAGTTCCAGAAAAACATCTATTTCTGCTTTATTAACTATGCCAAAGCCTTTGATTGTGTGTACCACAAGAAACTCAGGGAAATTCTTAAAGAAATGGGAACACCAGACCACTTGACATGCCTCTTGAGAAATCGCTATGTAGATCAGGAAGCAACAGTTAGAACTGGACATGGAAGAACAGATTAGTTCCAAATAGGAAAAGGAAAAGGAGTATGTCAAGGCTGTATGTTGTCACCCTGCTTATTTAACTTATATGCAGAGTATATCATGAGACATGCTGGGCTGGATGAAGCACAAGCTGGAATCAAGATTGCCGGGAGAAATCTCAATAACCTCAGATATGCAGATGACACCACCCATATGGCAGAAAGTGAAGAGGAACTAAAAAGCCTCTTGATGAAAGTCAAAGAGGAGAGTAAAAAAGTTGGCTTAAAGCTCAGCATTCAGAAAATGGAGATCATGGCATCTGGTCCCATCACTTCATGGGAAATAGATGGAAAAACAGTGGAAACAGTGTCAGACTTCATTTTTGGGGACTCCAGAATCACTGCAGATGGTGATTGCAGCCATGAAATTAAAAGACGCTTACTCCTTGGGAGGAAAGTTATGACCAACCTCGATAGCATATTCAAAAGCAGAGACATTACTTTGCCAACAAAGGTCCGTCTAGTCAGGACTATGGTTTTTCCAGTGGTCATGTATGGATGCGAGAGTTGGATTGTGAAGAAAGTTGAGCACCAAAGAATTGATGCTTTTGAACTGTGGTGTTGGAGAAGACTCTTGAGAGTCCCTTGGACTGCAAGGAGATCCAACAAGTCCGTTCTAAAAGAAATCTGTCCTGGGTGTTCTTTGGAAGGACTGATGCTAAAGCTGAAACTCCAGTACTTTGGCCACCTCATGCGAAGAGTTGACTCATTGGAAAAGACTCTGATTCTGGGAGGGATTGGGGGCAGGAAGAGAAGGGGACAACAGAGGATGAGATGGCTGGAGGGCATCACCGACTCAATCGACATGACTTTGTGTAAACTCCGGTAGTTGGTGATGGATGGGGAAGCCTGGCGTGCTGTGATTCATGGGGTTGCAAAAGTCGGATACAACTGAGTGACTGAAGTGAACCGAGCATGAGTATGTACTGAAAAAGAATGTAGAATAAGTTTATTGGGAAGAAGTTAGTGTTTGTACAACACAGACCCTTTGCATAGAGAAAATGTTCTCCTGTTGAATGCTTATTCTTTTTCCCTAATTCCACCTGAAAATAACAAATTATCCAATTATTTCCATTTTCCAAACACGTCAAAACTAAATTCACAGGTGAACCTTGTTTGCTGTCTCCTTAATCGGATATTGTGTTGACAATTAAGGTGAACTTAAATACCTTTTAATTGCTCTTCATAGACAGCTTGTCTGTGCGTCCGTGTTGGACTGGAACATAGTACTGTGAAATTATAGCAAATTCGCACTAGAAGTAGAGAAGAATAGGAGATGCTACTTGAGACTGCAATTCAGTTCAGCCAGTATTTGGGAGCCAGGTCCTGGTTAGACATTATAGATTCAAACTATGAATCAGAATACCTAGGATACACTCTCAGAGAGTTTCTCTAATAACTTTGATCCAGACCAAAGTACTGTTAGTGGAGATAATATAATAATGAAGCAGAGAAGAGTAAAGACCTTTCGGAGGAAGCTGATTTATTTAGAGCCTTGACCAATGGGAATGCCTTTGACATTGGAATATTCGTCATTGATGGGGAGTTATGGGGGCATGATTTTGTTTAAACTTGCTCTTCTTTCTATAGTTCCCAATAGTCTACATGTGTGACCTTCCTGATTTTGATAAATGTACTAAGGTTATATTAGATGTTAACATTGGAGAAATTAAATGAAGGGTATATGTAAATTTTGCACTGTTGGTTTTTTTAGTGAGGTAAAATTCACATCACATTATTAAAGGTAACCATTATTGTGTACAGTTTAGTAATATTTAGAACATTTACAATGTTGTGCAACCATCACCTGATTTCAATGGCTTTTCATCTCTCCAAAAGAAAACCCTGTATCCATTGAGCACTCACGCTCCCTTTCCCCTTTACTTCCGCACTTGGTAACCACTAAACTGCTTTCTGTCTCTAGAATTTTCCTATTATGGGTATTTCATATAAACAAAATCATATAAGATATGACCTTTTGAATTTAGTTTCTATCACATAGCATGTTTTACAAGTCCATCCATATTGTACCATTTATCTGTACTCTGGTTGTTTTTATGACTAGACATTATTTTCATTGTGTGGCTATGACATTTTGTTGATCCATTCATCCATTGGTGGATATTTGGTACTACTGAGATCATTCATGTATGAGTATTGGTTTGAATGCCTCTTTTTCAATTCCTACGGGTATATACCTAGGTATAGAAATGCAGAGTCAAATGGCAATTCAGTGTCTGACTTTTTGAAGAACTGTCAAACTGTTTTCCATGACTGTTTTCCATTTTGTATTTCTACCACCAATGTTTAAGAGTTCCTATTTCTTTTAGCATTTTGACTCATTTGAGTTAATTTTTGGAATATGGTATGAGGTAGGGGATCTAAATTCATTCTTTTGCATGGCTCAGAACTTTGGAATTAATATTTTTAAAAGGTAATTATCACTCTCCACAGTCTTGGGAAAGTATCACTCATGAAAATATCAAGTTACTTTTCTTACACTTAAAGAATTAAAGATAGTAACAAATGTAGGAGCTAAAACTATAAAACCCTTAGAAAAAAGCATTTGGAAATGGCTTCTTATACCTGGTAGTAAAAGAAAAAAAGCTACACAAGTGAAATTGGATGAATTGGATATATCAAAATAAAAAGAGATTTTATACAGCATAGGACACTGTCAAGAGACTGAAAAGACAGTGTACAGATTGGGAGAAAATATTGGCAAATCATACACCAGATAAAGATTTAGGATCTAGTCTACATAAAGAATTCTTACAGCTCTAAGCAATAAATTACTCAATTTAAAAATAGGCAAAGAATTTGATTAGGCATTTCTCCAAAGATGTACAAATGGCCATTAAGCACATGAAAACATGGTAAACATCACTAGACATCAGGAAAATAGAAATCAAAACCATAAGAATCTTTCAGAATACCTATAATAAAAGAAAGGGACAGTAATAAGTGTTTACAATGTAATAGAGATCTTGCAACACCCATGCATGTCTAGTGAGAATGTTGGATGATGAAGCCACTTTGGAAAATGGTTTGACAGTTCTTCAGAAAGTATGGAATTGCCATGTGACTCAGGAATTCTGCTCTTATGTATACTCAGAAAAATCAAAAACATATGTATATGTTCACAGAAAAACTTGTACATGAATAAAAACAGCATTTGCTTTTACTAGCCAAACGAGGAAACAAGTCAGATGCCGATCAACAGTTAAACACGGTAACAAAAAAATGTTTTGAAATTAGATTGTGGTGATGGCTGCACATACTACACATGGTGGACATACTCTAAAACCACTACATTGTGTACTTCAAAGGAGTAAAGTTTAGAGTATGTAAAAAAAACTAAGAATAAATAAGTTTTTAAAATATCTCACTTGCAGAAATTTTTGTTTTAAAACAGTACTCATTTGCTGTTTATCCTAAGAGAAAAAAAATTTTTTTTTTTTTTTTTTTTTAGAAATTTATCATGGCATCCTGCATTGACCACTAGAAATAAAATGCGAATTCCACATTCTCATGCATTCATTGATCTGACTGAAGATTTTACAGCAGGTGAGTTGCACATAAATGTAAAATATTTCTTTTTGGATGCCAAAAAATGGTGAGATATTTGCTGTGTTCCTAGGAAACATTTGCTGTTGAATTGAACATGGAAACCAAAATGTGAAAAGGTTTCAAAGAAGTCAGTGATATCAGCAAAATGTAAAAAGTACTGGGTGTAATAAAATATACCTGTAGTTATTTTTTGCTGTTTGTTAATCATATCATAATTTGAATTATTGACTAATAAATGCTGTATATTTAATTATAAGAAAAATATTTGGCTTATGTATTAAAAATTGCAGATTGTTTTTAATTTTTATTATGAAAAATGTTAAATACAGAAAAGTAGGCAGAATAGTATGATATACACATATTTAATCATCACCCAGCTTCAACAATCGGAGAAGGCAATGGCACCCTGCTCCAGTACTCTTGCCTGGAAAATCCCATGGACGGAGGAGCCTGGTAGGCTGCAGTCCATGGGGTCGCTAAGAGTGGGAAACGAAAGAGCAACTTCACTTTCACTTTTCACTTTGATGCATTGGAGAAGGAAATGGCAGCCCACTCCAGTGTTCTTGCCTGGAGAATTCCAGGGACGGCGGAGCCTGGTAGGCTGTCGTCTGTGGGGTTGCACAGACTCGGCCACAACTGAAGCGACTTAGCAGCAGCAGCAGCAGCTTCAACAATAATCAGTATATGGCTAATCTTGTTTCATTTGTATAATCACTCATGAGCCCCTCCCACCTAGATAAATTTAGCATTTCAAACATTTTATCATTTCATTTATAAATATTTCAATCTATAGTCATGTCCAACTCTTTGCAACCACATGGGTTGTAGCCCGCCAGGCTCCTCTATCCATGGAATTCTCCAGGCAAGAATACTGGAGTAGGTAGCCATTCTCTTCTACAGGGGATCTTCTTGACACAGGGATCAAACCCAGGTCTCCTGCATTGCAGACAGATTCTCTCCTGTCTGAACCACTAAGACAGGTTGTTAATTTTTAACAACCACAATATCATTTTCGAACTTAAGAAAAAAAAGGAACGAAATTCTCTTAATTTTTGTTGTTCAGTCACTAAGTTCTAAGTCGCTATGCCTTGAGACTCCTTAGACTGCAGCAGGGCAGGCTCTTCTGTACTCCAGTGTCTCCCAGAGTTTGCTCAGATTCATGTCCATTGAGTCGATGATGCCATTCAGGCATCTCATTCTCTATCACCCCTTCCTCTTCCTGCCCACAGTCTTTTCCAGCCCCAGGGTCTTTTCCAGTGAATCAGCTCTTTGCATCAGGTGGCCAAAGTATTGGAGCTTTAGCTTTAGCATCAGTCCTTCCAATGAATGTTGAAGGCTGATTTCCTTCAGGACTAACTGGTTTGATATCCTTACAGTCCAAAGGACTCTCAAGAGCCTTCTCCAGAACCACAGTTCAAAAGCATCAATTCTTTAGCATTCAGCCTTCTTTATGGTCCAACTTTCACATTGGTACAGAACTACTGGGAAGACCACAGCTTTGACTATGCAGATGTTTGTCGGCAAAGTGATGTCTCTGCTTTTTAATATGCTGTCTAGGTTTCTCATATCTTTCTCTCCAAGGAGCAAGAGTCTTTTAATTTTGTGGTTGCATTCACCATCTGCCCTGATTTTGAGCCCAAGAAAAGGAAACCTTTACTAATTCCACCTTTTCCCCTTCAATTTGCCATGAAGTGGTGGGACTAGATGTGATGATCTTAGTTTTTTCAGTGCTGAATTTTAAGCCAGCTATTTAGCTCTCCTTTTTCACTCTCATCAAGAAACTCTAGTTCCTCTTTGATTTTTGCTATTAGAGTGATATCTGCATATGAGGTTGTTGGTATTTTCCCTGGCATCTTGATTCCAGCTTGTGAGTCATCCAGCCCGACATTTCATATGATGCACTCTTCATCAGTTCAGTTCAGTCCATCAGTCGTATCCGACTCTCTGCGACCCCGTGAACCGCAGCACGCAAGGCCTTCCTGTCCATCACCAACTCCGGGAGTCCACCCAAACCCATGTCCACTGAGTTGGTGATGGCATCCAAACATCTCATCCTCTGTCGTCCCCTCCTCTTCTTGCCCCCAGTCCCTCCCAGCATCAGGGTCTTTTCCAGTGAGTCAGCTCTTTGCATCAGGAGGCCACAGTATTAGAGTTTCAGCTTCAGCATCAGTCCTTTCAGTGAACATTCAGGACTGATTTCTTTTAGGATGGACTGGTTGGATCTCCTTGCGGTGAAAGGGCCTTTCAAGAATCTTCTCCAAAACCACTATTCAAATGCGTCAGTTCTTCGGCGCTCAGCTTTCTTTATATTCCAACTCTCATATCCATACATGACCACTGGAAAAACCATAGCCCTGACTAGACGGACCGTTGTTGGCAAAGTAATGTCTCTGCTTTTGAATATGCTATCTAGGTTGGTCATAACTTTCATTCCAAGGAGGAAGCGTCTTTTAATTTCATGGCTGCA
This sequence comes from Budorcas taxicolor, assembly GCF_023091745.1. Classification (NCBI taxonomy): domain Eukaryota; kingdom Metazoa; phylum Chordata; class Mammalia; order Artiodactyla; family Bovidae; genus Budorcas; species Budorcas taxicolor. The sequence continues at coordinate 17,560,576 of NC_068927.1, read as the reverse complement.
GTCACCACCTGCAGAAGAACAGGAAAATCAAGTCAGGCACTATTTGCTGACTTGTTTCCCCATCTATTTGCCATGAAGTGATGGGACCGGATGCCATGATCTTTGTTTTCTGAATGTTGAGCTTGAAGCCAACTTTTTCACTCTCTTCTTTCACTTTCATCAAGAGACTCTTTAGTTCTTCATCACTTTCTGCCATAAGGGTGGTGTCATGTGCATATAGGAGGTTATTGATCTTTCTCCCGGCAATCTTGATTCAAGCTTGTGCTTCCTTCAGGCTAGTGTTTCTACTGATATAATCTGCATGTAAGTTAAATAAGCAGGGTGACAATATACAGCCTTGACGTACTCCTTTTCCTGTTTGGAACCAGTTTGTTGTTCCATGTCCAGTTCTAACTGTTGCTTCCTAACCTGCATACAGATTTCTCAAGAGGCAGGTCAGGTGGTCTGGTATTCCCATCTCTTTCAGAATTTTCCACTGTTTATTGTGATCCACATAGTCAAAGGCTTTGGCATAGTCAATAAAGCAGAAATAGATGTTTTTCTGGAACTCTCTTGCTTTTTCCATGATCCAGCAGATGTTGGCAATTTGATCTCTGGTTCTTCTGCCTCTTCTAAAACCAACTTGAACATCTGGAAGTTCACGGTTCACGTATTGCTGAAGCCTGGCTTGGAGAATTTTGAGCATTACTTTACTAGCGTGTGAGATGAGTGCAATTTTGCAGTAGTTTGAGCATTCTTTGGCATTGCCTTTCTTTGGGATTGAAGTGAAAACTGACCTTTTCCAGTCTTGTGGCCACTGCTGAGTTTTCCAAATTTGCTGGCATCTTGAGTGCAGCACTTTCACAGCATCACCTTTCAGGATTTGAAATAGCTCAACTGGAATTCCATCACCTCCACTAGCTTTGTTCGTAGTGATACTTTCCAAGGCCCACTTGACTTTACATTCCAGGATGTCTGGCTCTAGGTGAGTGATCGCAATATCATGATTATCTGGGTCGTGAAGATCTTTTTTGTACAGTTCTTCTGTGTATTCCTGCCACCTCTTCTTAATCTCTTTTGCTTCTGTTAGGTCCATACCATTTCTGTCCTTTATCGAGCCCATCTTTGCATGAAATGTTCCCTTGGTATCTCTAATTTTCTTGAAGAGATCTCTAGTCTTTCCCATTCTGTTCTTTTCCTCTATTTCTTTGCATTGATCGCTGAGAAAGGCTTTCTTATCTCTCCTTGCCATTCTTTAGAACGCTGCATTCAGATGGATATATCTTTCCTTTTCTCCTTTGCTTTTTGCCTCTCTTCTCTTCACAGTTATTTGTAAGGCCTCCCCAGACAGCCATTTTGCTTTTTGCATTTCTTTTCCATGAGGATGGTCTTGATCCCTGTCTCCTGTACAACGTCCCGAACCTCATTCCATAGTTCATCAGGCACTCTATCAGATCTAGGCCCTTAAATCTATTTCTCACTTCCACTGTATAATCATAAGGGATTTGATTTAGGTCATACCTGAATGGTCTAGTGGTTTTCCCTACTTCTTCAATTTCAGTCTTAATTTGGTAATAAGGAGTTCAAGATCTGAGCCACAGCTCCTGGTCTTGTTTTTGTTGACTGTATAGAGCTTCTCCATCTTTGGCTGCAAAGAATATAATCAGTCTGATTTCGGTGTTAACCATCTGGTGATGCCCATGTGTAGAGACTTCTCTTGTGTTATTGGAAGAGAGTGTTTGCTATGACCAGTACATTCTCTTGGCAAAACTCAGTGGAGTTTCCCTTGTAACATTTATTTAAAAGACTTGTCATTTCCACACTGAATAGTCTTAACCACTCTTGTCAAAATCAGTTTACCATATACTCAAGGATTGTTTTTGGGTTCTGTGTTATTTCACTGATCTGTATGCTCCCCTGTGTTTATGCTAGTACCACAGTGTTTTATTTACCAAAGCCTTGTAATATATTTAATAATCAGAAAGTGTGAGTCTTCCAACTTCATTCTTTTTCCACATTGTTTTGACTCTTTGAGGTGGTCCCTTGAGATTCTACATGAATTTTAGGACAGGTTTTTTTTTCTTTGCATATCTATAAGCAGTACCATTGGAATTGTGATAAGGATCATTCTGAATCTATAGGTCACTTTGGGTAATATTGCTGTCTTAACACATTGTTTTTCAGTTCATGAAAATGCAGTGTGTTCTCATTTATTTGTCTTTTTAATGATTTAATATTGTTTTGTAGTTTTTATTCTATAAGTCTTTTACCTCCGTGGTTAATTCTTAAATATTTTATTCATTTTGACCTATTGTAAATGAAATCTTTCTTCATTTCCTTTTGGGATTTTACGTTTTAAGTGTATAGAAATGCAACTGATTTTTGCATGTTAATTTTGTATCCTGCTAGTTTTCTGAATTCATTTATTAGTCCTAGCGGGTTTTTTTTTTTGTTTTTTTTTTTTTTTGTAGAATTTTTAGGGTTTTCTGCATATAAGTTCATATCATCTATGAGAGAGATAATTTTGCTTTTCTCCTAACTTGGACGCCTTTTGTTTCTTTTACTGTTTTATTTCTTGTTGTTCCAATTTTTTTTAGCCATTTTTCAAACACTTCTAATCTACTTTTACAATTCTATTTTTATATAGTATACTTATTGCAAATGAGTGAAGCATGCCTGGTGGTTGCTAAAAGTAATAAAATTTCCTTCCTTCAAAAGTATTTCATCGTTAAACTCCTAAAATTTATTTGAAAAGCAAATAGCTAATATTTTATAATTGAAACCTCTTATTCTGGGTGACTATAAATTTTATTAGAGCATTTTCATTATGAAGATACAGTTTGCAAAGTTAAGAAAATTTTAGTGTTTGAATTTACTTTGGATTTCACTTTTTAAGCCTTTTGCTCTGTAAGTTTTTCATGGTTCTAAGAGTTTTGGTTCCTGAACAAGAGCTCAGATTGGAAAGAGGATACTTTAAAAACAGAGAGGTTACTTTTATTGTGGCATATAAGCTGAATCATGTGTAAACAAAAAAATAAGGGATTTTGTACATTTTTCTGGAAATTGTCTTTAAAAGCTTGTTTTTTCACGATGAGGATGTTCTGTAGTTATAGGCTCATGTTCTCTTATCTCCTTCCACTTAATATTAGACTTCCCTCAACATACTGACTCTGCCTTTAAGTAATTTTTTAAATTAATTTATTTATTATTTTCAGCTGTGCTTGCCTTCTTTGCTGCACTTGGACTTTCTCTCGTTGTGGCGAGTGGGCTCCACATCACTGGGGGTGCTCTTGTTGTGGAGAATGTATTCTAGAGCATACCAGGGTCCAGCCCCGGTGGATCCAGGGTGATTCGAAGGTGGGGACGGAGTCGGTGTCTTTGGAAAAATACATATTTAATCACAGATATAGAGAGATTAGAAATGGATAGTGTAGTAGGAAGATTAGTGGAGAAAAAGAGGCTGAATAACTTGGATTGCATGGAATAGCATCCATGCTCCAGATGGGAATTCAGCTAGAAAAAGGGGGGCAAGAAAGAAGTGACATGGGGGAATCAGTCTTTCCGGAAACGGATCCGATTTCTTTATTTTTGGGTTTGCTTATATACCTTTTGTTACACAAAGGGATGAATACAGAGTCACGCGGGGGTCAGCAGTCCTGACCTTTATCAAAATCAGGTGCTTCACATAAATGTATAAAAAAAGGTACATCATCTTCTGGCCATGAGTGAGACCTGCTGACATTTTATGATCCTTTCTTTCTGATAACCAAAAAACTTATTTCTTCCAAGGGTGTTTTTTCTTAAACCAGGCACCACCCTCCAAATAAAGTTACATTCCTATAGGGTGAGGGTGTAGTAAGTTACAATCAAGAAAGGAATTTATTTAACCCAAGGTTAACATGATTAATTTTAAAGGTTAATACTTATTTCTCCTATATGCTTAAAGGTTAATACTTATTTCTTCCTATATGCTAGTTATATTCATTATAAGTGTAGGGAACATGGAGATTTAGCAGCAAACATCAGCCCAACAAATGAAAATCCTTTCACCAATGTTCCCCTTAAGATCTATTTAGTCTTAAGATATGATAAAGTTACATTTTTACGTAGCAAGGACACAGTGATTTATAACAAAGTACAGTGATCTATTACAAAAGAGAAAATCCATTAACTCAAAAAGTCTAGTATTGCTAACATCAAAAACTACTATATTTCCTTTTCTATATTCCAAATACACTGATTAATATATTCCCAGGTACCTAAGGATATGGAGGCCTGGCGGCAATCATTGACTCAACAAGAAGAAAAAGCCCTATGCTAATTAAGACTCTCAAAATACTCCAAAACTCTCTGTGCTGTTTATGGTTGAGAGGTAGTAAACAATCATGTGGCAGGAGTATGGATAATCCTGTCACACAAGCTAGTCTGTCAGCAGAGAGGTTTGACCTGAGACATCCTTGTCCCACCCAGAGCAGGGAATTAGCAGCAATTATTGACACAACAAATGAAGAACCCTTCACCAATATAATTCCTAACCAACCCATTATACTAATAATTTCTAACTCCCCAAAAGAATTTGCCTTTAGTAAGTCTAAAACATCTCATGCCTCTCAGATTGGGAGGCTATAAACAATCACTTGTGGCCGGACGAACCTATACAGGTGGGCTAGATAACCTTCAGAGGAGTCCGTAAGCTGAAACACTCTTGTCACGCCCAAGAATTTTTATTGCCTTGGAGCTGCACGTTTACTCCTTCTCTGAGAGAAACGGTTATGGGGGAGAGCCCCCCGTAAAGTCAGAGGTGTAGGTGAGAGCATAAAACAGACTCTGGTTTTGGGGTTAGATGCTCGGGAACAGGGGGTTTCTTGAGGCTTGATCACGCCTTTGCTTATGCCAAGCCTCCTTCCTCATGACCTTTGCCATGGGCGGAGTTCCTCACGCTGGCCCCCGGCAAGAGCATGCAGGCTTCAGTAGTTGTGCCTCATGGGCTTTAGAGTACTGGCTCAGTGGCTGTGGCGCATGGATCTTAGTTGCCTTGTGGCATATGGTATCTTCCTGAACCAGGAATTGAACCAATATTCAGTTCATTGTAAGGCAGATTCTTAACCATGGAAGCCCAATAATTTTTTTTTTTATGAAAGAGTAATTATGGTTATTGTCAGATGTTGGAAAATATGTCCAAAAAGATAAGATATCGCAATAGATTTTTGTTTTATTTTAAAATGTTGTGATTACAATTTATTTCATTACAGCAATTGGAATATCCAAAAGTAAATGCATATAATTTCTGTAAAGCATATTTTTACTTACTGAACTACTGGTGAACTTCACTAATTTATTCAAAAAAGCTGTGACTGCACTGGTAATGTGAACACAGATACGTGATTTCAAGATGTATTCTTCAAAGAAATAATACGAAGACATTTTTAGTTCTGCTTTATTCTCCCGTCCTACAATCAATATCCAAGAATGAGGAATGAAAGGGACTATGGATAGAGCTGCTGGCCTTAAGTACTGCTGTAAAAAGGGTGAAACCTTTCCTGAGGTTGCTTCATCCATACTGTTCTTGGCCTCTTTAACCCTTAGGGGCTCTGGTGACATCACTCTCTTTGCTTCAGTCAGTTGATACTCTTAATCTGACCCCCAATTGCCCTGAATTTTTCACAACATTGATTTCATCCTTTGTAGTAAACTTTTCTCTTACTGTTTATCAAAAAAAAAAAAATCTTTTGCTGAGTATCTGCATAGCCTGAGTGGTAAACCAGTGAAAACAAGATAAAGATTTGCTGCTGCAGATTTTCCCTGGCCACACAGCACATGAATTTCAAAAGAGGCCTTAAGTCCCATGAGCACTGAGTAGTATAAAAATAATTACCATTTTATCAGAGTCAATGGGAAGATATTTTGTGATGGGCAGTTTTCTCCTCTGCCGCTTAAATCAGACCTCCTAGATGACTACAGTGCTACATGGTTTCCACATAGAACCAAAGTAGACAGGATGAACCCAGATATTTAAAAGCCCTCCTAAGTGGGTCTTTGTCCTCTTCTCTTGCTTCTTTGGATTCATCCTGTACATTCTGCTGAGGCCCCGGCCACTCTCCTATCAGAAACCTTCCTTGGTTCCTCATTACTTATCAAATGCTTTCTAAACTTTAATTGTATCTTCTAAATGTCCTGTGGACTGGGCCTGTCCTGCCTTTCTGGTCACTTGTTTGATTATACCCAAGATGAACTGGGGTTGTTTTGTTCTGGTTGGTTTGTTTTACATTCCACATATAAGAGATCATATGGGTATTTGTCTTTCTCTGTCTGACTTATTTCATTTATCTTAGAAAATGCCATTGAAATATTATTGGTGCTTTTATGATTTTGCACTTAAATCTTTGATCCAGTGGAATTTTCTTGTTATTTTTGTTATATCTTTAGATGCACGTCTCTCTGAATTGATAGTGGTAAAAAGTCTACCTGGCAAGGTGGGAGATATGGGTTCAATCTCTGGGTCAGGAAGATCCTTGGAGGAGGAAATGGCAACCCACTACAGTATTCTTGCCTATAAAATCCATGGAACAGAGGAGCCTTGGGGAGCTATAGTCCATGGTGTCACGAAGAGTCAGACATGACTGAACATGCACTGAGCCAGAGGGTTCTTTATTCAGTAGCACAGACCTCTTTCTAATTTCTGCCTTGTTATTGAGGAATTAATTTCTGCACTTATGTACTTATGTCCTGCCTTGCAGAGCATGTGTGTCATCAAATCCTTCTTACAGGTTTGCTATAAATAAAAGGAACTGTCTGAATCATTGTTCAGTTAAATAAGATATTTATTATAGTTAAAAGTAGACTCTCTTTAAAAGGAATATCATAAATAGTGGCATTTAAATTTTAAGAAGTTACAACATAGGAAACATAACCTTTGCTTTCTAGAATCAAAACTCTATGCCTTGGGCAGGTATTGGAGAAACAGAATTTAAACTTCTCAGTCAAAAGTTTATATCTTAGTCTCTTGAGGGTTTTAATTTGTTAGTTAAATATTCAGTTTTTCTGGATATTAACGCATTTCTCTCTAGCAGAAGTGGCAACTGGGACAGCCTAAGGATAAGCTTATGTGTCCTGAAAGATTTGGAGGGAAAGTTCTTCTCTGAGGTTTCTACACCACCATGTTGATGGCCCCTATATATTAGGTGTCTTGCTGGTATTTGGCAGCTGGGGACTTCCTGATCTCTTCTGGCTCAGTCAGAGCTTCATAGTCTTCCCTGGCTGACTTGATCCTGCCTTGAATCTAATCTTGTTTTAATGGATTCCTCTGGAGCTCCACCTCTTCCATTCAGCCTTCTCATTTGAATTGTCCATTGTTCTTCCTTTACCATTGAATTCATTTACTTTGCACCGTAGTGGCCCATGAAAGAGCCACTGGCTCTCAACTTGATTATGGTCTGTATTCACCACAGGTGGTCTTAAGTCCCTTTGCTACACATGAAAACAAGGGAAGTTTGAGAGTACTAGGTTAGACCCTCTATAATTTGTTTTCTGTTCTATGAGAAATACCATTATACATACCCCTATCATCTCAAAGAGACAGGCTCCTCCCTGAATTCCAATAGGAAGCAGGGACTTTAAATTCTTTCTTTCTGGCTAATGACTCAAAAATTGCCAGTTTTAGAAATAAGCTGAATATTGGCTCTTTTTTTTTTTTTGCCATCCTATTTGATAACCCTAATCTTTGCCAAGGCCAGTAGTTCTCTAAATGTGATCTCATTCTCTCCCAAGTGTGCAATAGAGTTTTTCAGAAATTTTAAAATATAATGATTTTGTCATTGTGACAGCATGCATGTGCTTATGTACTCTTATGTTTTAAAAATATTTCAGTATTAAGGTTTAATATAGTAAATTATGTCAATATTATATGAATTAACAAAGCATCTTTGGGGTCCTCAATAATTTTTAAGAGTGTGGAGAGATCCTGCCACCAAAAAGCTTGAGAACTGCTGCCCTAAGCAAATGGATGCTTCTAGTTGACTGGAGTCACTGTGCAAAGTAATGAGAAAAAGTAAGGTAATATCCTTCATACATACATACATTTATCAAACAAAGATAAGATCTTGGTTGTGACAAGTGAGATAGATCATAACAATCCCTCTAAGCATTCCCCACCCCTCCTTATTCTTGCCAAATAATTATCAGGGTTCTAGCATCTGACATGCAGCCAAATGGAGGAACTCAGAGGCTGATCTATTGGTGAGGTGTTCACTTCCTTCAGATGGATTCTTAGAAGTAGAACTGCTGAGTCATATGGTAGTCCTATTTTTAATTTTTGAGGAACCTCTGTGTTATTTTCCATAGTGGCTGTACCAATTTATAGTCTCACCAGGAGTGCCCAATGGTTCCTTTTCCTTTACATCCCCACTAGCATTTGTTAATCCGTCTTTTTGATGCTAGCCGTTCTAACAGGTATGAAGTGATATCTCACTGTAGTTTTGATTTTCATTTTAGTGTTTCCTGGAAATTTCTTTAATATCACAAATAACTTTTTCACTAATTCATCAGTTTCAATAATTATTTACTGAGCCACTGCTCTGCGAGATATTATACCAGAAACCAAGGGTTCAAAGATAAAAAACAAGATCTCTAGACTTAAGAGCTACAGTAGCGTGAATCTCAAGGATGTCATTATAGCAAGATACCATTGCATTCATGCTGTATTTAGAAGTTTAAACTTGATTTTTAAGCACATTAATTTCTGTCTTAAATGTTTTAAAATTCAACAGAATTTCAGACTCAGATATACTTTAATACTCGAGAGTATCATTCATTTGTAGTGCATTTATGGAGCTGTACAAAATTCTTATATTTTTTTCCTTGCTAATCTCATCACTCCAAGAATCATCTGCATTCTGATGACTCCCAGATTTATATATCTCCAGGTGGTACCTCCCTACAAATTCCAAAATCACATATCCAAATACCTACCAGCCATAACTACATCTGTGTCTCGTAAGACATTTCAGACCCTGTTTCCCAGACTGCTACCTCCTCAGCCAATAACCTTCCCATCTCTCTCAGTGGCAACCCTGTCTTTCCAGTTCCTCTGTCAAAATGCTAGAGTCATCCTCACCACCTCTTTCTTTCACACCCAGCATCAAGTCTGTCTTGCAATATTCTTTATTCTACTTTCAGAGTAAATCCACAACCTGACCACTTTCACCACCTCCACTGTAGCCATCTTGTTCCAAGAAAATGTCATTTCTCACCTGAATTATTCTAGTTACTGTTACCCTGCTTCCACCCTTGTCCTCCTACACCCTGTCTTCAACGTGTGAGCTGCTGTGATCCTTTAAAAATAAAAATCAGGTCATATCACTCTTCTTAAAGTTTTCCAGTGTTTTTTGTTGTTGTTGTTGTTTACATTTAGAGAACTAGCCAAAGTCCACAAAATGGCCTACTAGGTCCCACATACTTTGGCCCACAATGACCTCTCTGACTTTCTATTTTATTTTACCACTTGATGCCTTGAACTGAACATGCTAAACTCCTTGCTGTTTCTTAAACACTGCAAACAAGCTTGGGATGTGTGGCTGTTTTCTCTACCTGGAATATTTATTCCTCCAGATACCCATATCACCTCTTTCAACTTTTTTCTCCAGATTGACTTTACTGCCGTCACATCTTCACTCACCTGTCATTTTATTTGCCAGTAAGGCCTGCTGTATCTGAAATTACAACTTTCAAGCGCTCCCCTTTGCTATTTTCCTTGCTTTCATTTTTCTCAAAAGCACTTTCACCTGCTGAAATACTATACACTTATCTTTGCTATGTCTTCTCATTCTATATCATAAGTACCATGAGGGCAGGGATTCTCCTGTTGTTCTGTTCACTGTTGTCTCTTCAGTGCCTGGAACAGTACCTGGCACCTCATAGGGGTTTGATGGATGTCTGTTGAATAGTAACAATTTGGGCAGCAGATCAGAATCTGAAGACAGCATGTTTTTAGCTGCTTATACTGTCCCTAGTTGGTAGGCCTCATTCAGCTAAAGATTTAACAGCCTATAAAGGAAGCTCTTGATAAAAATTGTGTTTGCTTCCAGAAGTTCAACCATGTATGATTAAATGGGTTTTTTGTTTTTATTTTTTAAACACCACAAAGGATTTCTCAGAACTATATACAAAACTTAAGCACTTTGGCTCTGGGAATTTTATCTAAGCAGATGTAGAAAATAATGGATACATTTCTCACGAGTTTTGTCCATTTTTCTAAAAACACAAATTAAACTGTTTGAAGCCTTGAGATAACATAAGGTTATTTTGTAAATTGCTTCTTAATGTATCAAGTTAGAACTGATTAAAATCTGTTCTAAATCATGGTTGATCTTTATCAGCAAAGATGAAGAGACCTGTTTACTAAAAACTGAAGTTGTCTTTGATACTGTCTGATAAGAATTGAAAGCACAACAGAGACATAGTATTAGAAATGTCTTTTTTGCAAGCCTCCTGTAACTTCTCTGATGCTTTCACGCATTTATACCTGAATATTTCTGAGAGAAACTTTTCAGAGATATTTGTCTTCTATAACAATATTGCACTTGCTTATCTTATAACTATTAGTACCTATTATTTGTGAAGAAGTGAAGTGAAGTCGCTCAGTCGTGTCCAACTCGTAGCGACCCCGTGGACTGCAGCCTACCAAGCTCCTCCGTCCGTGGGATTTTCCAGGCAAGAGTACTGGAGTGGGTTGCCATTTCCTTCTCCAGGTCCTAATCCAGGGATGTCCTGGTAGTTCAGGTGGTAAAGAAACTGCCTGCCATGCAAGAGACCCGGTTTCAATCCCTGCATCAGGATGACCTCCTGGAGAAGGGAATGGCAACCCGCTCCAGTATTCTTGCCTGGAGAATTCCATGGACAGAGGATTCTGTGGGCTGTAGTCCATGGGGTCGCACAGAGTTGGACACAACTGAGTGACTAACACATCACACCATCCCTTCCTCATCCCTCCCTGCAAAAGTCTATCAAAGTATCAAATCTGCTGTAATTTTATTAATAGTTTTTATCTGAAATAGTTAAGAATTAATAATAAAAATAAGCACTACCACTTATTTAGTACTTAGAATGAACCTGACCCTAGTCTAAGCAGTCTATGTGTATTCACTTATTTAAATCATCATAACAACATGATAGAACAAAAAATCCCCACTGCTTATTGATGTAAGCATTAGTGACATTTTATTACCAACAGGAAGAATTCCATGCTCCTCATTATGGCACAAAAGGATCTTCTTGGTCTGGTTTCTGCCCAGTACTCCATTCTTCGTTCTCACTTACCCCCCGTCTCTTTATGCATCATGCCCAAAATGCTCTGAATTCCCCTTCCCCTCCTTTGATCTAGCTGACTTTTACATACCCTTTGGCTCTCAACTGAGACCTCTCTTTTTTTCTGGGAAGCTTTCTCTGAACCCCAGTGTAATGGCTACTACTCTATAATAATTGTTTGAACACTTGTCTGTTTCTTCTTTAAAAGCATCAGCTCTTAAGGAGAGTGACTCCTCTCTTCTCCATTTTAGCCCCTGCTTCTGACACAATCTTGGTGTCTAGTGATACCTATTTGAATGACTAAGGAGGGAATGAAAATGAAAGAAAGCCAGTTGCTAAGGAAGACAGTGTACTATTTTGGTTAAGAATGGCGGGTTTGGATCTGGTAAATCTGGACTCCAGTCTGGCTCTTCCACTGCCCAGCTAAACAAATCAGACTCATCTGTAAAAATGAGAATGTAAATATTACTAGTTGCTACCTTGTAAGGAGTAAAATTAGAGAGCACACGCAGAGTGTCCAGAACAAGGCCTGCAGTATAATATGATGATGTACTCTGTCTCTCAGTCCTGTCCAGCTCCATGGCCCCATGGACTATAGCCTAACCAGCTGCTCTGCCCATGGAGTTTTCCAAGCAAGAATACTAGAGTGGATTGCCATTTCCTGCTGCAGTGGATCTTCTCAACCCAGACGCGGGCTCGAACCTGTGTTTCTTGCATCTTCTTCCTTGTCAGGCAAATTCTTTACAACTGGTGCCACATGGGGAGCCCATAACACAATAAAGCTAGCTGTTATTTCATTCCATTTTAATATATGAACAGGTAAAACTAAAGCACTATCTCCTTATCACTGTATTGTTTTTGACAATAAAAACACACATACATACGTAGCTACATGACCCACTGACAGATTGCTTAATATCAAGAGATAAAAGGCATACTATTATATGTGGCCTTCAACCCCTGAAAATATTAGAAAAAGTAACTGATGCACCAGTTGGATAAAAATACAACTGTCATATGAGATAAAACAAAATCTGAACTTTTTATAGAACTGAAAGCCTAAGTACAGTGTATTAAAAATGTACTTTTTAAGTGTATGCTGCATGAAATGGAAAGAGAATTTATTATAGCTGGTAACAGACTGAAAGAATGTGAGGTTTCTGAACTTGTTCTGATGGAAACTAATGTCTACTGATGTATGTCTCGAAGTGTTTTTTCTTAAAGAAGGAAAATGTAGTGCTCTGTTAAAATTCACTTAATAGTACTGCTCCATTTACCCTTTGTCTCATTTTTACTGACTCTATTATCTATTGACAGACAATACTAACTAGTTTGCTTGCACCTTGGTAGCATTTCTTATACTCTCTGCAATCTGTCAGAGTAGGCCTAGCTCTGAAAATTTGATCTGTGAAGCAAGGGAAGCACTTAGCTGAGCTGATTGAAAGTACAGGGAGAGAAACTCTTTCCTTCTTGATGTGAAAAAATTTTCCCATTGTAGGTTTTACCTAGCCTGATCCATGCTTGTGGTTTGGAGAACTGAGCTGCTCTTTCATGAATGTTCACTGAAACCTTAGCACATAAGCTTTCCATGAGTGTAGAAAGAGCACCAGTGAAATCATATTAGCTCTTTAATGTCACTAGGGCTCCATTTGATACACTGGAGAAGGAATAAGTGGCACTTTGGTATTATGGTTATCATTCTTAACAGAATGCCTGCCTGCAGATTAAATTCTTTACCTGTCAGAAAGAATCTGATTTATTTGAGGGCGTTTTTGCCTTGGTTACCTTGTTCGGTATCTAATTTGTTTCAGAGAGAGGAACAGGAAAGGCAAACTGAATCAGTTTAGTATTTTCTTCTTAGAAATATATTGATTTGGTTATATTCAAGCTTTTATAAATTATCATTATAGAAAGTAACTGCTAACTGAAATGAGCTGAACAAATTTATGTACAACTAAGAAAAATGGTACAAATTTGTAAGCTTGAGTTATTAATGATTTCCTTCTTGAAGAGGAAGACTTAAAATGATTGAAGTTTAGTGACCTATGTTTTGCTTTCATGTATTTCCAGAATTGAACTGTACAATTTGTACTCTCTCCAATATGCTGGCCTGGAGAATTATATAAACTGTGTAATCCCTGGGGTCGCAAAGAGTCAGACACAACTGAGCGACTTTCACTTTATATTATTAATTCAGATCTTTTTTTCTTTTCTTGCCTCAGGCTTTCTACCATTTCTTTGTTCCTCAGCATTTCTAAACATACACTGGGAATGAGGAGAGAGGAAATTAAAGTTTTTCATGTTTTCTCTATTTTTAGTAATTGAAGGGGGTGTGTGGCAATGCTGTTAAGAGCGGCATAGCAAGAGTCTGAATTTCAGGCTAGGCAACTGTGTATGCTTTGTTAACTATGGAATTCGATGTCTCTTATCTAGGGACTTACTATTTTTAAGAAGATAAGACATCAATGAAGCATTAAAGAGTGATGAAACTTTTACTTAAAAGTGCTTCTAAACTGAAAAGACAAGTCGTTGATAAGAATTGCAATCATATATGAAGCCTCCCACCTCAATGATGTTTCAGTTCTTTGCTCAGAGATCCTCAGTGTTTTCCTTTTATCCTCTAAATTAGTTGATAGTTTCTTAACCTGCATACAGTGTGATCTTAGCCTCCTTTCCAACTTTATCTTCTGACTTCCTCTGCTGATATCCACACTTCAGCTGAACTAAAGTCATCTTTTTCCTGAATGGGCTTTCATTTTCCTCACTACCATGGCTTTCCTATGCTATCTCCTCTACCTAAGAGTTCTCAATCATGGCATTACTGACATTTTGAGCTGGTTGATTGTTTTGGGGAGCTGTCACCATCTAAATAGTAGTAATAACCAAAAATGTCTTGCACATGGCCAGATGTCCCCTGGGAGGCAAGTTTCCCCTGTGAATTATTTCTGCCCTATGTTTCTGCAGTCTCCTACCCTTTTGAGGTGTTTCCCACTTAGCTACACCCACCGTCTTCCAGTTTTCATTACTGACACATACCAGGTTTCTGGTTTCTTAGAGACGTAATTCCTCCCACGCAGTTGTCTAGCTCCTGCCATCATTTTAGCTGATTTCATTGTCAGCAGAGATGACCTAGCCCAACATAATGACCTCCTCACCTCAGCCACCTCAGTTCATTCCCTGTGCCTTGTAGGTACCAGAAAATAAACTGTCCTTCAAATCACTAAGCAGATATCCCATTCCCCTACCACACTTCCTATCCTTCTAGGACGCCTATCCAACAGTTCTTGGACCTTGCCGAGACTCCTGGCCACTAACTGACCCGTCTAATTTATATCCACCCATCCCCTTTCCAGCTTGGGCTTCCCTCTCTCTCCATGCCACATCATTACAAACATCTCTAGCAAATAACACTTAACTTCTCTTACGCTGTGATGCTCAAACCCTGCTGCTGCTGCTTAGTCACTTCAGTCGTGTCCGACTCTGTGTGACCCCATAGACGGCAGCCCACCAGGCTCCCCTGTCCCTGGGATTCTCCAGGCAAGAACACTGGAGTCGGTTGCCATTGCCTTCTCCAATGCATGAAAGTGAAAACTGAAAGTAAAGTTGCTCTGTCAAGTCCGACCCTCAGCGACCCCATGGACTGCAGCTTTCCAGGCTCCTCCGTCCATGGGCTTTTCCAGGCAAGAATACTGGAGTGGGGTGCCATTGCCTTCTCTGGCTCAAACCCTAATCCTAAGTAAATCCAATCATCTACAGTCTTTCTCCAAGAACAACACATTATAATCACTGAGTTAAGAGATTGTCCCTGACCTCACTTTCAGCATTCTAAAGTCAAACCCTCATTTTACTCTGTTTCATAGTTGCTGAACTTTCTTTTCACATTGTCACACTTTGAAATTGAAGTCTCCTTTCTCATCTTGATACATGTCAGTGGTCTCTCTGTCTCCCTCTCTTCTCTCATTCTTCCCTCCATCCTGCTACCCTTGGAGCCAAAAGCAGCACACACATTTTAAGAACCACTGACAGTTTTTATCTGTGCCCATTTTGGCATTTATCAGTGTACTTGCTCCAGATGCTCTTTTCACCCCTGCCCCCACATATTTAAGAAAATAAAAAGGGACAGTTAGTTCAGTCGCTCAGTCATGTCCAACTCTCTGCAGCCTCATAGACTGCAGCACACCAGACTTCCCTGTTGATCACCAAACCCGGAGCTTGCTCAAACTCAAGTTCATCAAGTTGGTGATGCCGTCCATCCAGCCATCTCATCCTCTGTCATCCCCTTCTCCTCCTGCCTTCAGTCTTTCCCAGCATCAGGGTCTTTTTCCAGTGAATCAGTTCTTTGTATCAGGTGGCCAAAGAACTGGAGCTTCAGCTTCAGCATCAGTCCTTCCAATGAATATTCAGGATTGATTTCCTTTAGGATTGATTGGTTCGATCTCCTTGCAGTCCAAGGGACTCTTAAAGAGTCTTCTCCAACACCACAATTCAAAAGCATCAATTCTTTGGCGCTCAGCTTTCTTTAAGGGACAGTTGAGTGTTTTCTAATACTATCACATGCACTAATGAAATATCATTAGGAAAACCAAAAAGATATAAATTGAGTCAGTAGATATCTTAAACTTCAGGCATTTACCAGGAGACTGATAAAACATTAGTAACAGATTATGTTGCATGATTTGATATTTCATCACACCGGCTTTCTGAATATAGTATGTTCTTAATTTGATATCCAGGGTTGGATACTACTAATGATAAACACAGTACAATAATGTGTAATACTTTCTGCAAGATGGAAAAAAGTTTTTGAAGCTCAGCTTTTCTGACAACATTTTGAAATTGAATATTTTCCTTAATAGACCTCTAGATTAGAATTTCATTTTAAAACAATAGTCGGTGTCATTAGATAATCAGCTCTTACTGTGTAATAATGAAAATAGAATTACATGTTTTGCTTCTGTTAGAGTTCTTTACTATACTAATAAACTTCAGATAGTAATTTTTAATCACATAAAAACAGCTTTCAGTCTTTGTTAATAATTGACAGAATTATAATGACAGTTTAACTGTTACTAGTTACTTTTTCATGGGTTTAGATTGTAATGTAGACTTTTAAATCAAGCTTGTTTGCCAGGGCACTTCACCTGATTTAGAATGTGTGAGACCTCCGATGTCTTTTACTCTGAGTGACAGTTTATGACATCCTTAGGCAGCACACACATTTTCCCGATAAGCTTAAATGACTGTGGTTAGCTATTCATATTTTTAGTATCCAGTGCAGTTGATGTAGAAATGGTTTGTCTGAATCGCTATCTAGTCACATTCAAGATGAACTAAGTCAATTACTATCAATTATAGTTCGTTTATTATGGACTTAGAGTCTGTTAACAAATGTTCTGAACCGTGAAACTATTACATTGGTTCAATTTAAGAAGAATATAAAATTAACATTCCACTAATATCATTTAAAAATCTTCAGGATGCTTACGTTTCTCTTAGTTGAAATTGTCTGTGATCATAAGACTGTTACTTCTTATTGTATGTTATTATGAAAAACAAAAAGGTCTGAAAGGAAATGGTCAGTTGCACTGTTCCTACCTCTTCCCCTAAAACCAAGAGAACTAAGTTTCCATCAATTTTTTTTTTTTTTTCATTTTGGAAGGCTGGCTGAAATCATGGAGTAAGAAGAAACTTAAATTTTTAATGACTGGAGATCTAATTTCACTCTTATAGCACCTGGGATCTCATCTCTTTCATAGGGGTCAGGTTCTTTGAGAGTATTTAGAGTGCTTTTAGTATCCATGTTGAGAAATACAAAGTAATTAAAATGAGAGGTAAAATGAGCTAAAAGCTCATAAGATGACTTTTTACAAATTAAGAGATCATCTTTTACTTTTCCATTTCCAATTAGATTTTTGGAAGAGCTTTCGTAACAGTGCTTCTGGCAAGTAATGAGGCTTTTGCCATTCTGCTCTAAGAAAACATGTAGTGCCAGGGACATGAAATCCTGTCAGAATTCTAAAAAAAAAAATGTGGGGCTTCCCCCACCCCTGTAGCCTTTACCTGAAGTGAAATACAGTTTCATTTCTGAAATAAACTAAAGTGAAATTAGTCTGAGTCACTGAGTGAGGATATTATAAAACAAAGCATTTTATACACCAAAGTATGTAAAATGTTTAATATCTCAAACTCTGAATCCTAATCCATTTTCATAAGCAAGCATATAATTTACCTTGGAGTCAGTTTAAGAAACTTAAAAGATATGTATTTTAAATGACACTGACCTGTTAGTGATATTATAGTTACCTCTAGCTTTGTGAATTCCCAAAACAGAAAAGAGCCAGATTTTTGATGGTTTGTCATTATCTTACATTTAATGACTAACTTTCCATTTATAGTAACATAAAGTTACTTTTTCTTAACAAAGATTTTTAAAGTTTTATTTATTCATTTTTCAATTTCATTTTTCATTTACATAACATAAAATATACCACATAACCATTTTTAAGTGTACTGCTACTGCTAAGTCACTTCAGTCATGTCCAACTCTTTGTGACCCCATAGACGGCAGCCCACCAGGCTCCCCTGTCCCTGGGATTCTCCAGGCAAGAATACACTGGAGTGGGTTGCCATTTCCTTCTCCAAAGCATGAAAGTGAAAAGTGAAAGTGAAGTCGCCAGTTGTATCCAACTCTTAGCGACCCCATGGACGGCAGCCTTCCAGGCTCCTCCGTCCATAGGATTTTCCAGGCAAGAGTACTGGAGTGGGGTGTACAGTTCAGTTGTATTAAATGCATTCATAATGTTGTCCTCCCATCACCATGGCCTTAACTCTTAACCATCTTATAAAATTGAAACTCTATACATATATTAAACAGTTACTTCCCTGTCTCCTCTTCCTCCAAGCCCTTGGCAACCACCATTCATTGGAGAAGATTCATTGGAACAGACCTTGATGCTGGGAAAAATTTAAAGCAAAAGGAAAAGGGGCTGGCAGAGGATGAGATGATTAGATAGCATCACTGACTCAATGGACATGAGCAAATTCTAGGAGATAGTGAAAGACAGGGAATCCTGGCACGATGCAGTTCATGGGGTCGCAAGGAATCAGACATGACTTGGCGACTGAACAACAACAAAATGATAATTTTGTTTTTAATTTTTTGAGGAGCCACCATCTCAGCAGCTTTATCATGTTTTATTCCCACTAAACAATGCATCAGTTCAGTTCAGTTCAGTTCAGTTCAGTTGCTCACTTGTGTCTGATTCTTTGCGACCCCATGAATTGCAGCACGCCAGGCCTCCCTGTCCATCACCAATGCATAGGGTTCCAGTTTCTCCACATGCCTGCCAATATTTGTTATTTTCTGCTTTTTTCCATAGCTGTCTTTTAGTTGCTAAGTCATGTCCAACTCTTGTGCCCCCATGAGCTATCCTTTGTGCATTTTTCAATCAGGTTATCTTTGTTGTTGAGTTTTAGGAGTTTCCTATCTATTTGCTTTACTATATCTTTTTTAAAAAATTATTTTTAGTTGAAGGGTAATTTGCTTTACAATATTGGGTTCATTTCTACTGCTTTACAGTATTGGGTTCATTTCTACCATACATCAACATGAATTAGCCAAGGGTGTACATATGCTCCCTCCCTCTTGAACCTCCCTTCCACCTCCCACTCTTTCCCACTCTTCTAGATTGTTATAGAGCCCCAATTTGAGTTCCCCGAGTCGTACAGCAAATTTCCACTTGTGCAGAAAGTCATTAAAACAGTGTATGAATGAAATGGTGTATTTCAAACAGTCTATGAAATATCAATAAAATACAAAAAAAAAAAACCTAAGAAGTAGCCACATACCAATACAATATTGTAAAGTAATTAGCCTCCAATTAAAATAAATAAATTTAAATTTAAAAAAAAAGAAAGAAATTTTGGAGCTAAAAAGTACAATTACTGAAATGAAATTCACTAGAGGAATTTGAAGGCTGATCTAAGCAACAGAGGAAAAAACAGGTAGCTTGAAGATAGGGCAATGAATATTATTGGATCTGGAGAACAGGAAAAAAAGACTGAAGAAAAGTGGGCAGAGACCCATGAGACATTATAGGAGTCTCAGGAGAAGATGAGAGAAAGGGGCAGAGAGAATATTTAAAAGACAAATGGCAAAAACTTGCCAAATCCAATGAAAGATGTGAATATAAACATCCAAGAAACTCAATAAACTTCCAAAAAGATAAATTCAAAGAGACTCATACCAAGACATTATAATCAAAATGTTTGAAAGACAAAGGCAAACAGAGAGTCATGGAGCTATTTGAAAGGTAATTGTAATGCATTTAGTATGTATTTTTCATGTTTAATCATTACTGATTTCTATGTTAAGAAAAATATATAATTTCACATGTGAAGTTTAGGGACTCCTTTAATTCTGTAATCTTGAGGAAATTTATTTCCTCAAGAAATACCTCTCAAAATTATTAGTTACTTCAAATTTCATATGGCTAGAATGGGTATATGAACAGTTTTTGTAACTGTCAGTTGTACTTTATGTATTACATTAATATGCTTTACTTAACATTTATTTTTGAATGAGATAGAGGTCTTGAATATGTCTCATTATTTTAAGAAGTTGCTTTAACCTAAAATTTCTTAGTGATTTGATTGTTTGGTTTTAACTTACTCTATATAAAAGGAGCTTTATATACTATAAAATAACATGTGTTGGTAGTGACAAAAAGTTCTCAGAGACAAGGAGCTCGCTTCATTTTTGTTTATCCAATACCTAATTGAATGCCAAGCACATAGGGGAGGCTTAAAAGGTTTTGAATGAGTAGGTAGATAGACATGAAAGAAATTTTAAAGATCATTTAGTCTTATCATATCATTATAAAGGCAAGGAAATGAAGCCTGGGGAGATTCATATTTTGCTTTACTTTTTCCAATTTATTGGAATTATTACACTTCAAGCATTTTATCACTACACTGCTCTAGATTGAGCAAAAATATTCTCTTCCAGTATGTCTCAAAAATGATGCATAGAAACCATATATATGGATTATCTCATAAAGTTCACTTTTATTCTAGTCTACAGAAAGTTCCTGACTGGTACTTAGAAAAACAAGTTAAGAGTAAAAGACAATACAGAAATCAAGAGTTTCTAGCCAAGATGGGGAATACTGCCTACTGTTTGCTTTTGAGTAGCCATGAGTTTAAATAATTTTAAACAACTAATTTTTGTGTTTAACTCTTCTGCTCTTGGACTTTTAAGAGGAATAGTCTGCTAAACTCTGCTGACCATATATATTGTTTTGCATTTCAGTCTGACATAGCAGTTATCAGAGAGACTAACAGCTTCTACTCATAAATTTTAGATTATTCATTGCGATGATTGAATTGTACCACTTAGGAAACAAATTACTTTCAGGTTGAATTTGATTTTAAATGTCTAGCCACTATTTTTGTGAGCAAGATTGGGGTTTCTTCTCTAACCTTGGCCCCTGAGTATGAGCCCATCATGTGATGAAAACTAAGAATTCTGTTAAAAATTAAACAACTAAATAGACAGAATTCCAGAAAAGATAAAGTTGGTGGGAATGTCCTTTAGCATCAGTATAGATACTCAGAAATAGTAGGTGCCATGTTTCACTTGCCAGAAGAACTGGTTTTGGATAATAGTGATTGTGAAGGCAGCTTCTAAACAGTTAGCAAGTATGACATCTTTATAAATTTATAATATACACTTAGTGTGTGTATTATATTAATAATTAAACTTTACCTAACATTTGTTTTTGAGTGAGTAGACATGATAAGAAAGTAGACATGATCTTTTCTTAAGATTAGAAAGGATCAGGATTTGGGAAAGGAACTAATGGAAGTAAATAGCTTTATTGTATAAACCAAATGTATGCAGGTTGACTTCATTGCTCTAAGAAAAATTGTCAGGCCAAATGCAGTTCTAAAATTTGTATTATAAAGCCTTCATTCAAGAAAATTAACTTTAATGAGAGTTAATGGAAAAATCTGAAAATCTTAGTGATGATTAATGGCAAGCTTCTGCACTCCAGTTTTTTCCATTATTAAGTATTATCATCTCTAATGAAATCTTTACATTCTGGAATCTAGAGGGTTCTTCTGGAAGGTGGAATGTGTTCTCATATTGGAATTTTAAATTAATGTGTGTTAACTCATAGAAATACTGCAAGATTGGAAAAATTAAAACTGCAAACTCCCCCAGATTCCTTAAGACCCTGATCTCATAGGAGTAGAGGAAATATGTGTCTTCAACTGAGATATTCATACAACAGAAGATAACCATAATTATCTTCATTTTATTTCTCTTAAAAATTTAACATTCAAGTTATAAAAAATAAATGCCCTATAATCATAAATGCCTCATAATAGTAATCTGGCCCAGCAAATCCACTACTGGCTATATACCCTGTGTCTGTGTGTGTGTGTGTGTGTGTTTGTGTGTGTGTCTGTGTGTGTGTGTGTACTTAATTGCTCAGTCATGTGACCCCGTGAATGTAGCTTGCCACGCTCCTCTGTCCATGGAATTTTCCAGGCAAGAATACAGAGTGGGTTGCCATTTCCTACTCCAGGGAATCTTCTGACCCAGGGATCAAACCTGTGTCTCTTGCATTAGCAAGTGAATTATTTATTACTACCTTGAAAAAACCATAATTCAGAAAGACACACACCCCAGTCTTCATTGTAGCACTGTTTACAATAGCCAGGACATGGAAGCAACCTATATGTCCAGTTTACAAACAAATGGATAAAGAAGGTGTGGTACATATATACAATGGAATATTACTCAGCCATAAAAAGGAATGAAATTGGGTCATTTGTAGATACATGGATGAACCTTGAGTCTGTCATACAGAGTGAAGTAAGTCAGAAATAGAAAAACAAATATCATATTAACACATGTATGTGGCATCAAGAAAAAAAACAGTACAGATGGACCTATTTGTAGGAATAAAGGTACAGATGTAGAGAACAGATGTGGACATGGAATGGGGGTTAGGGGAGGGAGCTTAACTGGGAGACTGAGATTGACATGTACACTACCATGTGTAAAATAGCTAGTGGGGAAAAACCGCTGTACAGTGTAGGGAGCTCAGCTGCGCTCTGTGGTGACCTGGAGGGGTGGGAGTGTGGGGGCTGGCTGGGAGCGAGGTCCAAGAGGAACAGGGACATATGTATACGTATGGCTGATTCACTTCATTGTACAGCAGAATGTAACACAACACTGTAAGGCAACTATATCCCAGGTTAAAAATAATAATAACATATCACGGTCTCTCTTGCCAGTCTTCATCAAATGAAAATTATTACCCCCTTAAACTCAATTTCAGGACACTTAACAGGCTCCCATCAATCTAACCTTTCTTTTTTTTTCTTACAACAAAAGTTCTTCTGATAATGATTTGACTGATAAGGGAAGCAGGGTGGGAGTAGGTTTGTTTACCCAACGTTAAGGCCCTTCAATCATATATTAATAATAATGTGTGCGTGTGTTCCAGTGTGGTGTCTGAGTCTAGTCAGAGCTCTGCTGAACACGGAGAATCTTCATTTAGGGCCCAGTGTTTTAGGATAGGAAAGAGGAAGAAAGGGAAAGGAAGTCTAGATAAAAGTTTGTAAACTTAAAAAGTGAAATTTTAAAATGATTTCTGGAAATTTAGGTGGCTTCTTTAGGATGGTATCTTGTGAAGGAGGACGCATTCAAATAGGTTCCTCATATCATCTACTAAATTAGTGCATTTGTACAGACTATTACCTGGCAGCATTGTTTGATATAGGGAATCTAGGAAACAGGGTTGGTTCTTTGTGAACAAATATGTAACCAAAGTAATAATCTCTCAGAGGTTTTAATCTAGTACCTCAAATTAACTCTGCAGACATGTTCTTAATTTTTTTCCCCATGTTGCTTAAAATATTTTGAATTGTATTTCAATATTTTTCAAGTGTGATTTTCCATATTTAAAAATTATATTTCTGTAGCAACAACAGTTGGCTGGAGCTAACTAGTTGCCATCCTCTTTGATCAGTAATGGCCTGTTTTTAGTGCCTCTCAGTTCTCTTCCTCCTACTGCTTCTCCCATCTAGATATCTGTAGACAGTTTGTATGTCCTGTGCCTTTCTACTGTTTGATGATCTCAGGTGTAGCTGAACCTCTTGAGTTAGATCCTCATGCCTCATAGTATTTGAGTTGATGACCTCTCAGCTTCTGAATGCAATTAAACTACTGCTGTGAAAAGGAAGAGTTGTTGGCATTAGCTGGTTTATATTAATGACTTCAGCAATCTGATGGCTCAGACGGTAAGGAATCCGCCTGCAACGCAGAGACCTGGGTTCGATCCCTGGGTCAGGAAGATCCCCTGAAGAAGGGAACAGCTACCCCCTCCAGTACTCTGGCCTGGAGAATTCCATGGACTGCATAGTCCATGGGGTCGCAAAGAGTCGGACACGACTGAGCGATTGTCACGTTTCAGCAGTCATATGTCCTTTGGTACAGTTTTATGAACAAGTGGAAGGAGGTGAAAGATAATTTTATTCTACACTCCTATGCTGCCCTTTCACTAGTGTAACTGGAACTAAGAAAGACAGGACAGTGCTACAGAACAGATGTAAACATGATCTTGGCAAATTCTCCTGGTTCAAACATTCTTTGTGAAAATGTCTGATGGTTCCAGAAAATACCAATAATATTTTATTACCTGTGTTTTTTCCAAAATGAACCACGACCTTCTTTGGAAATACAATGACTCTCAACATTGAAGGAGAACTTCTTCATGTAGGAACTCTAAATGACATTATGAATATTTCTTTTTAAAAGTTTCCATTGTAATATTTTTCTTAAAAGATTGAAATGTACTGAATACAATGCCAGAAATCACAGTTTTTAATCTCTTCCTTCATACCATAGTATGTCAAAAGGATGTTATATGCCCATTATTAATCTTTGTTTTGATTTTTCCTAACATGGTTTAATTCACGTAGTTAAACTTACAATTCAAGTTTCTAAATTCCCAAGGGTTCCTTTTGATGCCAGCATTAACCAAAAGGTTCTTCATTTGAAAGGAAGACTGTGCTGCACTTGGCGACAATTAAAATGCAGCAGAGCTTGGTCCTTTCAAGCTGTGAGTGGAGATAATTGAAGCATAAACCGTTCAATGTTTTTGCATACACTTGACTGTGTATTTTGAGGAGAAGAAAGTGCGTGTATGTTGACTATTTTCACTATTCTACTTGTTAAAAGAATCTAATGAACAAGGATTCAATTGACTTTGGGACTGATATCTTGAATTTTTCACTGACTCGTAATGGCAGTCTTTTGATACAGTTTATTTCTTCAAATGAATGCCAGTGATGTCAGTTATCATCATAATATTGTTGTTAGCATTTTAAAATTAGTTTTCAAAATGGGAAAGGCAAACCCATATCCAGAATATATGGCTTTACTCCTGTAAAATGAGTTGTTGCCACTTCTCCAGTAGATGAGATCCAGTGTAATCACCATATCCCCAATCCCCTATTGTATCTCATTCTGCACCCCATCTTTTCTATGCACTCCTCAGCCCCTACCCTCACAATACAGTCTCATGCTTCCTCTCCTGGTTCCTGCCAGTGCTTGTTAGCTAGCTACTGCACGTAATTCAGGCTATAGTCCCTTTCTCCCTCAAATGACCATCACATTCCTAGTCAAGTTATCTTGTACGTAACCCATTTTTGGCTTAATGGCAGCAGAGAAGATGGGACAGACTGCAGGAAGTGAGAGCAATGTTGCCTAATAGGGTAGAAAATTTTTTCACCAAGAGAGCTAGCCTTTAGGGGTAATTTCTCCATCATCTTCAAATGAGAGAGTGTCAGTCTCTAACAGTCCACTTCTGAAGGCTCTGAAAATCCGTTCAAGTGAATCTGGGGATTCAGGATTTTCATATTATCAACTAGGTGTTCCTATCCCATGGGTCTAGTATCACATTTTACTATCTAAGGCTCTAACCTTAACATAGCAGAGCTGCTTAAGTTGAGAATTTAATCTTCTTGTCTACAGCCATACCCTCATGAACACACCCCATCTTGGAGGGTTAGCTAACCTTGATACTAATCTTAATTAAGTATTAAGCTAATCTTAATACTAATCTTGATTAGTACTTGGATTTCACTTTCAGAGTTCTTCTAGGCCCTCACTCAGAGTTCTTCTACTCTTACCATTAAGACCATTAACTTCTGGTCTTATTCATCAGCTTTCCTTGCCCTTCAGGATGGAGGTAAAAAACTCTTGTTTTGCTCCCCAAGAGGCTTTCACACTTAGCTTTTAATTTATTACTTATGCTCAGGCTTTGTATCATTCCTGTGTTTCCTGAGTTGAGCTTTGCAAAAGCCATCTAATTCTGCTGTCTTTATTTGTTGTTGTTCAGTCTTTAAATCATGTCCAAATCTTTGCAACCCCATGGACTACAGCATGCCAGGCTCGCCTGTCCTTCACTATCTCCCGGAGTTTGCTCAAATTCATGTCCGTTGTGTTGGTGATGCTATCTAACCATCTCATCCTCTGCCACCCCGTTCTCCTTTGGCCTTCAGTCTTTCCCAGCATCACGGTCTTTCCAGTGAGTTGGCTCTTTGCATCAGGTGGCCAAAGTAACAGAGCTTCAGTTTTAGCATCAGTCCTTCCAGTGAGTGTTTGGGGTTGATTTCCTTCAGGATTGACTGATCTCCTTATAGCCCAAGGGACTCTCAAGAGTCTTCTCCAGCACCACAGTTAGAAAGCATCAACTCTTCAGCACTCAGCTTTCTTTATGGTCCAACTCTCACATCCATACATGACTAATGGAAAAACTATAGCTTTGATCGAATGGACCTTTGTATACAATGTGATATCTCTGTTTTTTAATACTCTGTCTACCTTTGTCATTGCTTTTCTTCCAGGGAGCAAGTGTCTTTTAATTTCATGGCTGCAGTCCCCATTCACAATTATTTTTGAGTCTAAGAAAATGAAATATGTCACTGCTTCCACTTTTTCCTCTTCTGTTTACCATGAAGTGATGGGACTAGTTGCCGTGATCTTAGTTTTTTGAATGTTGAGTTTCAAGCCAGCTTTTTTACAATCCCCTTTCCCCCTCATCAATAGGCTCTGTTATTCCTCTTCACTTTCTGCCATTAGAGAGGTATCATCTGCATACCTGAGGTTGTTGATATTTCTCCCAGCAATCTTGATACCAGCTTGTGATTCATCCAGCCCAGCATTTCATATGATGTACTCTGCATGTAAGTTAAATTAAGCAGGATGACAATCTACAGTCTTGAGTAGTCTCAGTGACATGTCACAGCATCCATTAGTTTTACTGAGTACATTTCCTTTAATTTTATCATGTACAATACTCTTAACCATATAGGATGGTAAGAACTTTATTGCTTTGTTGACCAAAATTTTTTTCAAGCTGTTATTCTCATTCAAACTCTGAGACATTATTCTGCATATTGAGTTGTTATTAAACAATTATCTCTATTTTTGTTTCTTTGCAAAATAAATAATTTTTCTGTAACTCCTTTATATAATTGAACGATGAAGTGAATTTTTTTAAAAATCTGATTTATAAGGTACTTCCAGTCCCTCCTCTTACTTTACTGTTTTTCAAAGTCTTATTAAATAATTAGTGAAGCTGTGAAAATAGAATCAACAAACATCGTGGGAGTTGCAAGAAATGAGCCTAGAAATGTAGGTAGGTAGGCTTTCACCTGACCAATGAGATTTACCCTATATCCTGGAAGAGAAAGAATGAGATCAAATTTGCACTTTTCTGTTTTAATCATGCTGATGACAGTGTGAAGGATCCATGGGTGAAAGAGAGAAGATTGATTGTAGGTATGTCATCTCGCAAATCACAGATGTTGTTTGGGAGTTTTCCTAGTGGAGAATGGAGATAAACACTTCATTGGGAGTATATGATTAAACAGATTAAAGAAATTACCATTACAAAAGACTGTATTTCAGACTTTCCTTATGGTATAGTGGATAAGAATGCACCTGCTGATGCAGGCGACATGGGTTTGATCCCTTACCTGGGAATATTCCACATGCCTCAGAGCAACCAAGTCTGTGTGCCACAACTGAACTGTTGCTCTAGAATCCGAAAGCTGCAACTACTGAGCCCATACGCTCTAGATCCTGTTCTTTGCAACAAGAGAAGCTCATGGTACGCAAAGAAGAGTAGCCTCTACTTGCCCCACTTGCAGCAACAAAGACCCAATGCAACCAGAAATAAATAAAAAGTCCAAATTGACCAAAGATAAAAAAAACCCTACATATTTGTATTCATAGGCAAAGCATCCCTAGTGTGGTGAAAATAAATGTAGAGGTATTTGATACATTGACATAGACAATTGTTCCACTTTCTCAGAGTTAGTTTTGGGTTCAGCTGGGCTTCCCAGGTGGTGCTAGTGGTAAAGAACTCACCTACCAATTCAGGAGATTGAAAAGATACAGGTTCCATCCCTGGGTTGGGAAGATCCCCTGAAGGAGGACATAGCAACCCATTCCAGTATTCTTGTCTGGAGAATCCCTATGGACAGATGAACCTGGCTGGCTACAGTCCAAGGGTTGCAAACAGTCAGACATGACTGAAGCAGCTTTAGCACTCAGGCACACAGCAGCACACACAATAATAAAAGTTAACAAGTTACTTAGCCTTCAGAGAGTTCTATGAAAATCTTTATCATTATGATTATTATTTAAATTGCTTCATTAAATTCATATGAAGCCTTTATAGAAAACATATGAATGATAGTTTCCTAAATGTATTTAATGGGATGAAAAAGAAAACCTTTTCTTTGAGATAGTCATGATCTTTATACCACTTTCATCTTTTAAAAGTGTAGAAGGATGTCATTTTAATATTCCTTTGAGTCAGCTCATCATTTTAAAACTTTCATGTTCATTAAATAAAATTGCCATTCACAAAAGTAATAAATGATGCTGCTAGAATAGACTTGCAGATTACCTGGCCTTTGCATTAATAGGTTGTTTGAATGTCAACCTACTGTTTTTCAAACCATCTTTTTTAAATTCTTGCACTTTTTAATAAAACTTTTTAGTTGAAATATATGGAAATAATTGTACTACTTAAAATTTGAAATACAGTTTATTGCTCACTTAACATGTGTGCTAATGATTGTGGGTGCTGTAATACTATTATTTAACATAATGCTGAAATTCAGTGGAGACGGAGACACAGAGAACAGACAAAGTAGAGGAAGAACAGGGTGGGATGCTTTGAGAGAGTCACATTGAAATGTATACATTACCATATGTGAAACATATTGCCAGTCAGAATTTTCTGTATGACATAGGGAGCTCAAACCCAGTGCTCCATGACAACCTAGAGGGGGTGGGATAGGGTAGGAGATGGGAGGGAGGTTCCACAGGGAGGGCAGATATGTATACCTATGGCTGATTCATGTTAATATATGGCATAAACCAACACAGTACTGTAAAGCAGTTATTCTCCAATTAAAAATAAATAATTTTTTAAAATAAATTAATAAATAATACTGAAATCTGACTATGATATATATAGTAAAGTGTTGCTTTTAGAGTGAGAAAGCAAAAATGTGATTATGATTAGACTATCTTTTAAAAATATATAGCCTGTCTTAAAATGTGTAAGATATAAAAGTAGTATACATGATTGTTTTTAAAAGTAAAGAATAGAGGAGGAACAAGATGGTGGAGCAGTAGGTGGACGTGGAGTACACTTCTCTCCACGGGTACATCAGGAATACTCCTTCAGACACAGAAGTGCATGCAGAACACCAGCTGAGAGTGGACAGGAGTACCTTACCAGTGGAAAAGAATATATAGAACTGCGCAAAACTTGGTAGGACAAAAGAACTGGGGGGGAAAGGGAGTGTTAGTAGGACTGGACCAGCCCTCTGTGGGTGGGGGAACTGAAGCAGCGGTCTGATCCCCGCATCGGGGCAATTGTCTGAGTCAGAGGAGAAACATTTAAGGCTGAGCGTGAAACAGCTGATCTGTGGAAGCCTAAATGGAATGAGAATCAGAGTACTTGCTGCAGCCATACATACCCTGAACAAAAATGCTGGTCCCCTGGAAGGCGCAGTAGCTGGGAGCTGGAGTTTAGGGATTATGGAGCAACCCCAGGGCAAGGGCTGGTATTAACTGCAGAGAAACAGATTGAGGGGATGTGAGGTAGGAGATCGAGGTGGGGAATGCTAGTGGAGGAAAGCCAGGCGGTCATGGAAGCAAGGCAGTACTGCTGAGTCACACATAGTGGGTGGAGCCATCACCATAGCCTCTCTCTCCCCACATGCCAGCATTGGCAGCTGAACACTAGAGAGGCTGGCCCATTAAATGCCTGATGCATTTGTGTAGGACCATTTGAGTACATAGTAGGACCCCACCCAGGGTACTCCTCTAAGTGACTGATGCACTGAACTCCAGAGTAGGGCCCCACCCAGAGTGCCCCTTTAAGTGCCTGAAGCGCCAGTCTACAGAGTAGGACCCCAGCCAGGAGGGCCCCCTCTATGTGCCTGACTTGCGAAACTACAGAGAAGGACCCTAGGCAAGGGAGCCCTCTAAGTGCCTATACAGATGGAGCTACAGAGAAAGACTGGCCAAAGAAGCTTTCTGATCGCCAGCTGCAAGAGGCTCGGAAAAAGACCAGAGGGCCATAACTCCTATGTTGGAGGCGGTACTTGTCCCTGCACACTTGGTGCCGCCAGGGTCCCCATGAGCCAAGCAGCTGCACCACTTTCAGGCTCAACTCTCACTGAGGCAGAGCTGCCACAGGCAACTATGCTCGCAGGGTACCTTTGGTCGTGTCCGACTCTTTGCGACCCTGTAGACTGTGGCCTGCCAGGCTTCTCTGTCATGGAGGGGGCTTCTCCAACAAAGAATACTGGAGCATATTGGCAAATAGTGGTTGCCATACCCTTCTAGAGCACTATATTTCCTACTGCCCTAGCTGCCAACCCCCCTGAATACCTGGTGCTGCCAG
Organism: Budorcas taxicolor; assembly: GCF_023091745.1. Taxonomy (NCBI): domain Eukaryota; kingdom Metazoa; phylum Chordata; class Mammalia; order Artiodactyla; family Bovidae; genus Budorcas; species Budorcas taxicolor. The sequence goes on along the minus strand of NC_068927.1, from coordinate 17,530,283 downwards.
ACCCGTGCAACCCAAGCAGCTGCAGCACATCCATACCTGGCTCTCACAGGTTAAACCCAAGTCCTCTGGGGCAGCCTTAGGAGGAAACCCCTGTGGACGACCCACATGCTGAGGTGGAAATAAAACCACAATTGAAACTCAGGGGCAGTGTGGCTAAGGAAGAAGACCCAAAACGTTCCCATCACCTGTACAGTTCAGTTCAGTCACTCAATCATGTCCGACTCTTTGCGACCCCATGGACAGCAACACACCAGGTCTCCCTGTCCATCACCAACTCCCGGAGCTTACTGAAACTCATGTCCATTGAGTCGGTGATGCCATCCAACTGTCGTCTCATCCTCTGTCGTCCCTTTCTCCTGCTGCCTTGAATCTTTCCCAGCATGAGGGTCTTTTGCAATTAGTGAGTTCTTCACATCAGGTGGCCAAGGTATTGCAGTTTCAGCTTCAGCATCAGTCCTTCCAATGAATATTCAGGACTGCTTTCCTTTAGAATGGACTGATTGGATCTCCTTGCTGTCCAAGGAACTCTAAAGAGTCTTCTCCAACACCACGGTTCAAAAGCATCAGTTCTCGGTGCTCAGCTTTCTTCATAGTCCAACTCTCACATCCGTACATGACAGCTGGAAAAACTGTAGCTTTGACTAGACGGACCTTTATTGGCAAAGTAATGTCTGCTTTTTAATATGCTGTCTAGGTTCAAGCTGCACATAAATCCACACGATCAACTAGGCAGACTTTCTGTCCGTGGAATATATGAAAGGTTATTGAGAACTCCCACAAAAGAAAATGTACTAGTTCTGATAGCTGTGGACACTGGAGGCCAAGAACACACAGGAATAAGACCAGATGAGAATCTGAGCTGCATCCACAGCAGGTCCAGAGACCAGCACAGTGTTGGAGGTTATCGTAAGGTGGACTGTGAATCCCAGCAAGGGAAAGAACTCTGACAGCAGTGACTGAACAGAAACATTTGTTATTCCTTTTTTTGACTTGTTCTGTAGATTCTTTTGAATTTTTTCTTTTCTTTTCTTTTTTTCCTTTTTTCCCCTTCTGTTGTAGTTGTCGATTTTATTAGCACTAATAAATCCAGTTAAGCTTTTGACCTTTTTTCTTTCTTTTTCCTCAGTCACATTTTTATTGTTGTCATAAACCTCTGCCTCTGTGTTGGGCTTTTGCAGGTCTCTGGAGTTTTCCTCTTTTTTTATTTTTTATTTTTGTCTCTTTTTTAAATTTAAATTTTTAATTTTCTAAACCTATTATTATTTTTTCTACATTTATTCCTTTGTTTGCTTTTCCAACTGTTCTTTTTCCCTTGTAGTTAATCTTTAACATATCTAAATCTTCATCTACCTCTATTTAACTTTGCATATCTATTCTTTCCTTTCCTTTCAACATATTTGTTAGTTTTGTTTTCATTGCTTTATTCCCCACTTGGCACCTTGCTTTAGTTTTGTTTTCCAGTTTGTGCTTTAGTTAGTTTTGTTTTTAACTGGTAAATATAATTTTTTATTCCCTTTGTTCACCAGGTCAACCTGCTATATTTTTGTTGGGCTGTTTTGACTTTGCTCTTGGGCGTATATGTGTATATTCCATTATTTTAATTATTGTTTGCCTGATTTTCTAACTGCCATTTGTGATTCATCTTTAGTTTCTCGTTTTTGGATATTTGTTTTAATCTCACTTAATACCATAACAAACCACTTGTGAAATCTTCGTTCCCAGCAAGAGATCAAGCACTGAGCCTTTGAAATGGTAGCACTGACTACAAGACCCTAGACTACCAGAGAACTAACCCTAGGGAGTATCAAATAGTGAGAACTCACACAAAGGAAACCATGTGAATACAAGAACCAGCATCACCCACCCACCAGTAGCACCCTGTGCAGTAGCACCTCATCCGAACAACAAACGAAAATACAAATCCAATATCAGCAGACGTCACTGTCACTCAGCCTTGCTCATCAGAGAAAAAACAAACAAAAACTCAACACAGATCTCACCCTATAGGAAACTTACACAAACCACTGGACCAACCTTAGGGGGCAGAAACCAAAAGGAAGAAAGAATTCAACCTTGAAGCCTGGGAAAAGGAGACCTCAAACGCAATAAGTTTAAAATATATATAATAAAAAAGAGAAATACTACACACATGAAGGAACAAACTAGAAACACAGAAGTCCAAATAAATGAGCAAATAGGCAAAAAGGAATTCAGAATAATGATAGTAAAGATGATCAAAAACCTTGAAAGGAAAATGGAGAAAATGCAAGAATCAATTAACAAAGACCTAGAAGAATTTGATTTAGGTCATACCTGAATGGTCTAGCGGTTTTCCCTACTTTCTTCAATTTCAGTCTGAATTTGGCAATAAGGAGTTCATGATCTGAGCAACAGTCAGCTCCTGGTCTTGTTCTTGTTGACTGTATAGAGCTTCTCCATCTTTGGCTGCAAAGAATATAACCAATCTGATTTTGGTGTTGATCATCTGGTGATGTCCATGTGTAGAGTTTTTTCTCTTGTGTTGTTGGAAGAGAGTGTTTGCTATGACCAGTGCATTTTTTTGGCAAAACTCTATTAGTCGTTGCCCTGCTTCATTCCGCATTCCAAAGCCAAATTTGCCTGTTACTCCAGGTGTTTCTTGACTTCCTACTTTTGCATTCCAGTCCCCTATAATGAAAAGGACATCTTTTTTGGGTGTTAGTTGCAAAAGGTCTTGTAGGTCTTCATAGAACTGTTCAACTTCAGCTTCTTCAGTGTTACTGGTTGGGGCATAGACTTAGATTACCATGATATTGAATGGTTTGCCTTGGAAATGAACAGAGATCCTTCTTTCGTTTTTGAGATTGCATCCAATACTACATAATGATCAAGGGATCAATCCAAGAGAGAGACAAAACAATTGTAATTGTTTATGCGCCCAACATAGGAGCACCTCAATACATAAGACAAACCGCTAACAGACATAAAAGGGAAAATTAACAGTACTGCAATAATAGTAGGAGATTTCAACACCCTACTCTCACCAATGGACAGATCATCTAAAAAGAAAATTAATAAGGAAACAATTCTTAAATGATACATTAGATGAGCTTGACCTCATTAATATCTTCAGGACATTCCATCCAAATGCAGAAGAATACACTTTCTCAAGTTCACATGGAACATTCTCCAGGATAGACCACATCTTGGGTCACAAATTAAACCCTAAATTTAAGAAAATTGAAATCATTTCAGTTGTCTTCTCTGACAACAGTGCTACGAGACTAGATACCAATTACAAGAGAAAAACTGTAAGAAACACAAACACATGAAGATTAAACAACAGATTTCTAAATAACCAAGAGGTTAGTGACGAAATCAAAAGGGAAGTCAAAAAATCTCTAGAAAGAAATGACAATGGAAATATGACAACTCAAAACCTATGAGATGGAGCAAAAGCATTCCTGAGAGGGAAGTTTATAGCAATACAATCCTACCTCAAGAAAAACATCGAATAGAAAACCTAACTTTACACCTAAAACAACTGGATAAAGAAGAACAGAAAAATCCCCAAAAGTAGTCAAAGGAAAGAAATCATAAAGATCTGAGCAGAAATAAATGCAAAAGGAATGAAAGAAACAACAGTAAAGAATAATAAAACTAAAATCTGGTTCTTTGAGAAGATAAACAAAATTGACAAACCTTTAGCCAGACTCATTAACAAAAAATGAGAGAAGAATCAAATCAAAATTAGAAATGAAAAAGGAGAGATTACAACAGATAATGAAGAAACACAAAGTATTATAAGAGACTATTACGAAAAACTGTGTGGCAATGAAATAGATAACTTGGAAGAAATGGACAGATTCTTAGAAAAGTTCAATCTTCCAAGCCTGAACCAGGACGAAATAGAAATTATAACCACCCAATTATAAGCACTGAAATTGAAGCTGTAATCCAAAATCTCCCAAAAAATAAAAGCCCAGGACCACATGACTTCACAGGAGAATTATTTAAAATATTTAGAGAAGAGCTAATGCCTATCCTTCTAAAACTATTCCAAAAAATTTCAGAGGAAGGAACACTTCCAAACTAATTCCACAAGGCCACCATCACCCCAATACCAAAACCAGACAAAGACAACACAAAAAAGGAAAACTATAGGCCAGTAACACTGATGAACATAAATACAAATATCCTCAACAAAATTTTACCAAACACAATTCAGCAACACATCAAAAAGCTCATACACCATGATCAAGTTGGGTTTATTGCAAGGATGCAAGGATTTTTCAGTATGTGCAAATCAATCTGATACACCATATTAACAAATTGAAACATAAAAATCATGATAATCTGAATAGATGCAGAAAAGGTTTTGACAAAATTCAGCACCCATTTATGATTAAAACACTTCAAAAAAGGGAACCTACCTCAACATAATAAAGGCCATACATGATAAGCTTACTGCAAATACTATTCTCAATGTTGAAAAACTGAAAGCATTCCCCCTATGATCAGGACCAAGAAAAGAGTGTCCACTTTTGTCACTGTTATTCAACCGAGTTCTGGAAGTCCTAGCTCCAGCAGTCAGAGAAGAAAAAGAAATAAACGCAATCCAGATTGGAAAAGAAGAAGTAAAGCTCTCACTGTTTGCAGACGACATGATACTGCACATAGAAAACCCTAAAGGTAGTATTGGTAAATTATTAGAGCTAATCAGTGAATTTAGCAAAGTTGCACCATACAAAATCAATACATGGAAATAGCAGAAAGTGAAATTAAAGAATCAATCCCATTCACCATTGCAACAAAAAGAATTAAATATGTAGAATAAATTTACCCAAGGAGACAAAAGAACTGTACACACAATGGCACCCCACTCTAGTACTCTTGCCTGGAAAATCCCATGGGTGGAGGAGCCTGGTAGGCTGCAGTCCATGGGGTCCCCAAGAGTCGGACAGCACTGAGCGACTTCACTTTCACTTTTCACTTTCATGCCTTGGAGAAGGAAATGGCAACCCACTCCAGTGTTCTTGCCTGGAGAATCCCAGGGACGGGGAAGCCTGGTGGGCTGCTGTCTATGGGGTCGCACAGAGTTGGACATGACTGAAGCGACTTAGCAATGAAACAACTAATGAAGACACTGTACATTATTCAGTTCAGTTCAGTCGCTCAGTCGTGTCCGACTCTTTGAGACCCCATGAATCACAGCACCCCAGGCCGCCCTGTCCATCACCAAATCCCGGAGTTCACTCAAAATCATGTCCATCAAGTCGATCATGCCATCCAGGCATCTCATCCTCTGTCATCCCCTTCTCCTCCTGCCCCCAATCCCTGCCAGCATCAGAGTCTTTTCCAATTAGTCAACTCTTCACATCAGATGGCCAAAGTACTGGAGTTTCAACTTCAGTATCATTCCTTCCAGTGAACACCCAGGACTAATCTCCTTTAGGATGGACTGGTTTGATCTCCTTTGCAGTCCAAGGGACTCTCAAGAGTCTTCTCCAACACCACACTTCAAAAGCATCAATTCTTTGGTGCTCAGCTTTCTTCATAGTCCAACTCTCACATCCATACATGACCACTGGAAAAATTATAGCCTTGACTAGACGGACCTATGTTGGCAAAATAATGTCTCTGCTTTTGAATATGCTATCTAGGTTGGTCATAACTTTTCTTCCAAGGAGTAAGTGTCTTTTAATTTCATGGCTGCAGTCACCATAGCAGTGATTTTGGAGCCCAAAAATAGAGTCAGACACTGTTTACACTGTTTCCCTGTCTCTTTGCCATGAAGTGATGGGACCAGATGCCATGATCTTCGTTTTCTGATTGTTGAGCTTTAAGCCAACTTTTTCACTCTCTTCTTTCACTTTCATCAAGAGGCTTTTTAGTTCCTCTTCACTTTCTGCCATAAGGGTGGTGTCATCTGCATACCTGAGGTTATTGATACTTCTCCCAGCAATCTTGATTCCAGCTTGTGCTTCTTCCAGCCCAGTGTTTCTCATGATGTACTCTGAATAGAAGTTACATAAGCAGGGTGACAATATACAGCCTTGACATACTCCTTTTCCTATTTGGAACCAGTCTGTTGTTCCATGTCCAGTTCTAACTGTTGCTTCCTGACCTGCATACAGGTTTCTCAAGAGGCAGGTCAGGTGGTCAGGTATTCCCATCTCTTTCAGAATTTTCCACAGTTGATTGTGATCCACACCGTCAAAGGCTTTGGCATAGTCAATGGAGCAGAAAGAGATGTTTTTCTGGAACTCTCTTGCTTTTTCGATGATCCATTGGATGTTGGCAATTTGATCTCTGGTTCCTCTGCCTTTTCTAAAACCAGCTGGAACATCTGGAAGTTCACGGTTCACGTATTGCTGAAGCCTGGCTTGGAGAATTTTGAGCATTACTTTACTAGTGGGTGCTGCTACTGCTAAGTCACTTCAGTCGTGGCCAAGTCTGTGCAACCCCATAGATGGCAGCCCACCAGGCTCCCCTGTCCCTGGGATTCTCTAGGCAAGAACACTGGAGTGGGTTGTCATTTCCTTCTCCAATGCATGAGATGAGTGCAATTGTACAGTAGTTTGAGCATTCTTTGGCATTGCCTTTCTTGGGGATTGGAATGAAAACTGACCTTTTCCAGTACTGTGGCCACTGCTGAGTTTCCCAAATTTGCTGGCATATTGAGTGCAGTACTTTCACAGCATCATCTTTTTGGATTTGAAATAACTCAACTGCAATTCCATCACCTCTACTAGCTTTGTTCATAGTGATGTTTTCCAAGGCCCACTTGACTTCACATTCCAGAATGTCTGGCTCCAGGTGAGTGATCACACCATCATGATTTTCTTGGTCTTGTAGATTTCTTTTGTACAGTTCTTATGTGTATTCTTGCCACCTCTTCTTAATCTCTTCTACTTCTGTTAGGTCCCTACCATTTCTGTCCTTTATCGATCGTGTGTTTTGCATGAAATGTTCCCTTGGTATCTCTAATTTTCTTGAAGAAATCTCTAGTCTTTCCCATTCTGTTATTTTCCTCTATTTCTTTGCACTGATCACTGAGGAAGGCTTTCTTATCTCTCCTTGCTATTCTTTGGAACTCTGCATTCAGATGCTTATATCTTTCCTTTTCTCCGTTGGTTTTCACTTCTTTTCTTTTCATAGCTATTTGTAAGGCCTCCCCAGACAGCCATTTTGCTGTTTTGCATTTCTTTTCCATGGGGATGATCTTGATCCCTGTCTCCTGTACAATGTCAGGAACCTCATTCCATAGTTCATCAGGCACTCTGTCTATCAGATCTAGTCCCTTAAATCTATTTCTCACTTCCAACTGTATAATCATAAGGGATTTGATTTAGGTCATACCTGAATGGTCTAGTGGTTTTCCCTACTTTCTTCAATTTCAGTCTGAATTTGGCAATAAGGAGTTCATGACCTGAGCCACAGTCAGCTCCTGGTCTTGTTTTTGCTGACTGTGTAGAGCGTCTCCATCTTTGGCTGCAAAGAATATAATCAATCTGATTTCGGTGTTGACCATCTGGTGACGTCCATGTGTAGAGCCTTCTCTTGTGTTGTTGGAAGAAGGTGTTTGCTATGACCAGTGCATTTTCTTGGCAAAACTGTGTTAGTCGTTGCCCTGCTTCATTCCGCATTCCAAGGCCAAATTTGCCTGTTACTCCAGGTGTTTTCTGACTTCCTACTTTTGCATTCCAGTCCCCTATACATTATTAGAGAAATGCAAATCAAAACTTCAATGAGATATCACTTCACACCAGTCAGAATGGCCATCATCAAAAAGTCTCTCCATAACCTCCATGGAGAGGTTATGGAGAAAAGGAAATGCTCCTGCACTTTTGGTGGGAATGTAAATTGATATAGCCACTATGGGAAGATGGTATGGAGATTCCTTTAAAAAACTAGGAGTAAAACCACCATATGACCCAACAATCCCAATCCTAGGCATATACCCTGAGAAAATTGAAATTGAAAGAGACTCATGTATCCCATTGTTCATTGCAGCACTGTTTACAATACCTAGAACATGGAAGCAGCCTGTATGTCCATCGACAGATGAATGGATAAAGAAGTAGTGGTACAATGGAATATTACTTGGCCATAAAAAGGAACACCAGTTGAATCAGTTCTAATGAGGTGGATGAACCTAGAACCTATTATACAGAGTGTAGTAGATCAAAAAGAGAAAAGTAAATTTTGTATTCTAACACATACATATGGAATCTAGAAAAATGATTCTGAAGAATTTATTTACAAGGCAACAGTGGAAAAACAGACATATGAATAGATTTATGGACATTGGAAGAGGGGAGGAGAGGATAGGATGTATGGCAAGGGTAACATGTAAACTTGCATTACCATATGTAAAACAGATAGCCAATGAGAATTTGCTGTATGGCTCAGGAAACTCAAACAGGGTCTGTATCAATCTAGAGGAGTGGGATGGGGAGGGAGATAGGAGGGAGGTTCAAAAGAGAGGGGATGTATGTATACCTATGGCTGATTCTTGATGAGATTTGACAGAAAACAGCAAAATTCTGTAAAGCAGTTATCCTTCAAAAAGATTGGTTAATTAAAATATATAAAATGTTTAAAAAGGTGCATTTAATTGCATCATTGTGTAGGGTAGCACTGGTCCCTAAAACATATTTTTGTTGTTTCATTCTATAATTCTTATCACTTTCAATCTACCAGAAAGAATATGCAGGTGGTCTTTAATTGTCTTGTTTTCTTTGCTTAGGATGATGTATCCATCAGGAACAGTGGGACTAGCTGTGAAACTATCAATCGTCATTATAGAAAAATATTTTTTTTAGCTTAAGAGACCTATCTGAGATTATATTGGTACTTTAAAAAATATTGCTATAAGAAAATGAACTACAGTTATGAAAGAAAAAAAAAGTAAAGAATGCCTTTGAATGACTAATACTAAATGCTCCCTTTAAATGCATTTTCTTTAATTGTATTAATACAGGGTCATCTGCTTTATTTTCTTTGATGGATCAAGCACATTAAAATAAAGTTTAGAGACTTTCCTGGTGTCCAGCAGTTAAGACTCCACAATTCCACTGCGGGGGGCACAGATTTCATCCCTGGTCAGGGAAATAAGATCCTACATGCCTTGTGCTTAGGCAAAAAAAAAAGAATACTGATAGCATTCCTTGTTGAACTTGTAAGGAGTCACATTACCCATCATTGATGTTGCTTAGATCTAGATCTTATAAACTGTCAATAAGCATCATTTGATGTGCATAAATTATGTATATATATATAAAATTTTAAATGTGTTTAAATACAACTGTATTATAACTTTTTATGTATTGTATTTCTTCCTGTTTAAATGTACACATCAGTAACAAAGCGTACAATTCTGTAATTTTCCTCCTAGATTTATTCCTCACGACATTGTCTGCTTCTAGTACCTTCCAGTTTGAGATATGGGAAAATTTGGTAAGAAATCTTTTCCTTTAAGCATTTTTAAATGATGGCTTTCAATGAAAAGCACAGTTTTAGAAAATAAAATGAAAGTAATCACTTGGTCGATTGATTTCAACAATAAATAGAACAGTTTTAAGAGCTTTTGGTTGCATTGCTGCATTCAAACTGCTGAATATTGCTGATGGAAATGATTCATTCAGCATCAATTCCTCTGCAGGTTTTTAAGCATGACTGCCAATTAAACCAATCAGTCTGCCCTAATGCGCATGTTAACAGGGACCCTGCTAGGCTGTCAGCTGGTGAGAGAGATGCCTGTCATTTAATTTGTCAGCATGATGGTTTGTTGAAGAAAACCCCTTTTAAAAGACTTATTTTTCCTCTTTGCCTTCAGTCTTCTGTAAAAAAGAACAACAGTCACTAAATTTACTGCCAAGTTGACCAGGATGAACGATCCTTCCCCAGTATTTTTTTTAATTCCAAGTAGAATATTCCCAAACTGGTATCATGGTTTTATTTTATTTTTAGCTTGAGGTAGATTATATGAAAGATGAATTAATGCAGACTAGACTACCCCAAGTTTTAAAATTCAAATAATAGAGGATAGGATTTGAGGACAGGCCAAATTGGCCAACTGAGTGACATTCATTAAATAATGGTCAAGTATTAAACCTCACTTTTCTCATATGGGAAACAGAAGTAAGAATGTCTGTTTCATAGACTTTGAAGATTAAAATGAAACAATGTGTGTAAAGTACCTGGCCCACAGTAGGCACTTACTGAATTTTTGTTTGAGATCACTTGATTTCCCAGCTATTTACTCTAGATTATCTTTTATTCAATCCAAATTAAACCCATTGCATTTTAAGAGATTTTCGTTAAAATACTCATGAACAATAAACAGATCTTTAAAAATGTAATGCACAAGCCCATGGAAGAAGATTCATTATTTGCCATCTCTTACAGCAGAGTCATAACTCAGATTTCTTCATAGGAGGAAAATAGAAAGAGGGGAAGAGCTTTGTTTAGATAAAATTAGGGCTTTTGAATATTACTAACTACACCTCAACTAAGCAATCTAATCCTTCTTTCTCTTTTAATGAGGCAAGGAGAAAGAAGAAAGACTTCTACACTGGAAAGATTTATCTCTGTTTAATGTACATCTTTTTAAAATGTAGTTGTATTTGTTTTTCTGATGATAGAAATATAGTTGTTATATTCTTAATGGTTACTGTATATGAAATCTTCCACTAGTAGGGGATATTCATTTTCAGGTGACCTTGAAATCAAGTGAATCTTGAGGTTTTAGAACGTGAGAAAATCAGTCATTTTGATTGATTATTAATATCCATCTGGGAGAGAAAAGCCTCATTATTAATAAATATATATTTATATAATCAAGGACTACTTTTAAGTATTTTATTTCCTCTTAGCTTAGGCTGATTTAAAGGTAATAAAATGATTTAAAGGTAATAAAATGAAGCAACTTTCACAGGAGAAAAACCATGAAGAGACTAGATTTTGGAGGGGATCTTTTTTTCCCTTTGTTATTTTCTTTAAACAAAATTAATGAATTGTCTGTTTGCCAATAGAGATTAAGGATTTTTCTTGTGGTAAAATAGCTGGATCCACATGGTGTTTGTGTTATCAGTAATATAAAACTCATTAGTACAAATTAAGGAGAATGTAGACTCAAAATTAACTAGTTCAGATAAAGTTTAAGTTTTGTAAAATGGGAGAATCATTTTTAACTAGTGATTGGACAAGTTGCAATAACACATTAATTGACCAAAAAGCCTTCAAAACGTATAAAGCCGTATTAGCTAGTAGAAGAATATGAGCTGCAGCAAATCTTTTTAGTCAGCTGTGGTGTGCACAGCCACGGTAGATGCTCTGGGAGATCAGAAATTAACAGAAGATGAGGAGGAGGGCTAAGATGTGAGTGTAGGCAACTGTGACTGCTGTGATGAGATGTACTAACCCCATGTTACAAGGAGTTAAAAAAAAGAGCAGTTGCTTCCATTTGGTAGCAATAACATAGCAGTCATTTGGTAGCAATAACCATAATAATTCTTGTAGCTATGAACCATAACAAAGTTCATACATAACTCACAATTGCCAAAACATGGGAAAAACCTAAATGTCCATTGACAGATGAATGGTTAAAGAAGATGTGGTGTGTGTGTATATATATAATGGAATATTACTCAGACCTAAAAAAGAATGAAATAATGCTATTTGCAACAACTAGAGATTCTCATATTAAGTGAAGTAAGTCTGATAGACATATATGATATCACTTATATGTGGAATCTAAAATGTGGCACAAATGAACCTACCTATAAATCAGGAATAGACTCACAGACATAGAGATCTGACTTGTGGTTGCTAAAGGGGAGGACTGGAAATTTGGAGTTGTTTAATGCAAACTATTACATTCAGAGTGGATAAACAACAAGGTCCTACTGTATATAGCACAGGAAACTCTAATCTCCTGAGATAAACCAAAACGTAAAGAATATTAAAAAAAGAATGTATATCTGTGTATAATGGAGTCACTTTGCTATATAGCAGAGATTGGCACAACACTGTAAATCAACTCTATTTTATTTAAAAAAAAAAAAAAGGAAGGAAGAAAAAAAATCATCTGGCCTAAAAGGACCAAGACTGAAAATTTCTAACTTAAAGGGTGATGGGTGTTTATTCACGGGTCTTGATTTGCATTCTTCTCTTAACTCTTTCCTTTCATGATACTTCTCTGTTCTCTTCCTTGATTACTAGTCCTACATTTCTAATCATTTCTTTGATGTATCTCTTATCTAAAATAATTTCTTTTCCTGTTCCCAATTAGACCTTCCTTTGTATTTTCTATTAGGTAGGCATTCTGTGTTCTCATATCTATCCCTTACCTGTCCCCAACATTCCACTCCTTAAATCATCCATCTGTTTCCCCGGATATAGTAAATTCTATTATTTCCCCATCTCCAGATTTTCCATCTGATATGCAATATCCAGATTAATTGCAACAAAGAAAGGTCTATTTATCTCACTCTCAGTCCTAAAACCTTTAGGACTTAAGCTTCTCAATAAATTTTTAAAAGATCAAACTACTTAGTTTAGGAGTCAAGGCCTTTGCTGATCTTGTGTAAAGCTATTCTTCTAATCTTCCCATATCTTTCCATATTCTGGCCCAAATCAGCCAGTTTCTACTCTATGTCCTCTGTTTCCTCTGCATATCCTTTCCCTACTCTTCCTTTTCTTTCAACCACTAAAATCCTGCTCATCTGCATTAGCCATTTCAAATACCACGTCTTCCTTAAAGCCTTCCCTAATGATCCTGGGTGGACCAAATGGAAGCAACTGCTCTGTTTTTTTAACTCCTTGTAACATGGGGTTAGTACATCTCATCACATCAGTCAGAGTTGCCTACACTCACATCTTAGCCCTCCTCCTTGTCTTCGGTTAATTTCTGATTTCCTAGAGCATCTACTGTGGGGCTGTGGACACCACAGCTGCCTGAAAACATTTGCTGTAGCTCGTATTCCTCTACTAGCTAATACAGTTTTATATGTTTTTAGGGCTTTTCGGTCAAGGTTACTGCAAATTGTCCCGTCACTAATTAAAAGTGATCCTCCCATTTTACAAAACTTAACACTTACGAAAATTCTTACAAAACTTACAACAATCATTTTTATTAGTATGAGGATTGTTATGAACATAGGAGAGTGCCTATATCTTTCTAAGTTATAGTTTTGTCTGGGTTTATGCCCAGGAGTGGGATTGCTGGATAATATGTGGCTCCTTTTTCTGAGGAACCTCCATACTATTTTCCAGTGGCTGTACCAGTTTACATCCCCACCAACAGTGTAGGTGGGTACCCTTTTCTCCACGCCCTCACCAGAGTTTTATTGTAGACTTTAATGATGGCCGTTCTGATTGGTGTGAGGTGGTCCCTCATCATAGTTTTGATTTGTATTTCTCTAATAATTAATGATGTTGACTATCTACTGGCCATAGGCCAGATGACTCTCTATCGTAGAGATCTGTCCTTTAACTTGTTTAGCAGTATCCTTGGCCTCTGTTCACTTAGGTTCTAGAAGGCACTTCCCACTTGAAACAGTCAAAATATCCCCCTACATTGCCCAATGTCCTCTGGAGAATAAGTACACCTCAAGTCGAGAACCATTGCTTTATGTGAATAAAGATGTAGATACAATGATAGTCATCATATGTTGCTTCCTGACCATTTTTAACATTATATATATGGGAGTTTAAATACTAAATGTTAAAACCTGCAGGCCAAAGCATAGGTGGTCATCCCTGAAAGGATACTTATTACGACATAACACCTGTGATTGGAATTCAAGCAGAAAATGTCAACTCTCCTGTCAATGGCAGTGTGCTCAGCTGCTTCAGTGATGGATAGCAGATATAATAGTATTACTACTAGCATTCCTAGTCAATAACTGTTAATGTTGACTAAGGACATACTTGTGCATATGCTGAACTGGTAAGCGCTTTATATGCATTATTTTTACTAATCTTCACAAAAACTTTATAAAAGTTCATTTTAGAAAAAAGCAAATATGAAAATGCAAAATCATAGGATACTGAAAGAGGAACTCCCCAGTTTGGTAGGTACCCAATATGCTACTGGAGATCAGTGGAGAAATAACTCCAGAAACAATAAAGGGATGGAGCCAAAGCAAAAACAATAACCAGTTGTGGATATGACTGGTGATACAAGCAAGATCCAATGCTGTAAAGAGCAATATTGCATAGGAAACTGGAATATTAGGTCCATGAATCAAGGCAAATTGGAAGTGGTCAAACAGGAGATGGCAAGAGTGAACATCGACATTCTAGGAATCAGCGAACTCAAATGGACGGGAAGTGGTGAATTTTCTCAGATGACCATCATATCTACTGCTGTGGGCAGGAATCCCTTAGAAGAAATGGAGTAGCCATCATGATCAACAAAAGAGTCCGAAATGCAGTAGTTGGATGCTATCTCAAAAATGACAGAATGATCTCTGTTCGTTTCCAAGGCAAACCATTCAATATCACAGTAATCCAAGTCTATGCCCCAACCAATAACACTGAAGAAGCTGAAGAGGAACGGTTCTATGAAGACCTACAAGACCTTTTAGAACTAACACCCAAAAAAAGATGTCCTTTTCATTATAGGGGACTGGAATGCAAAAGTAAGAAGTCAAGAAACACCTGGAATAACAGGCAAATTTGGCCTTGGAATACGGAATGAAGCAGGGCAAAGGCTAATAGAGTTTTGCCAAGAGAACTTACTGATCATAGCAAACACCCTCTTCCAACAACACAAGAGAAGACCCTACACATGGACATCACCAGATGGTCAACACCGAAATTAGATTGATTATATTTTTTGCAGCCAAAGGTAGAAAAGCTCTATCAGTTCAGTTCAGTACAGTTCAGTCTCTCAGTCGTGTCTGACTCTTTGCAACCCCATGAATCGCAACACGCCAGGCCTCCCTGTCCATTACCAACTCCCGGAGTTCACTCAGACTCACGTCCATCGACTCAGTGAGGCCATCCAGCCATCTCATCCTCTGTCATCCCCTTCTCCTCCTGCCCCCAATCCCTCCCAGCATCAGAGTCTTTTCCAGTGAGTCAACACTTCGCATGAGGTGGCCAAAGTACTGGAGTTTCAGCTTTAGCATCATTCCCTCCAAAGAAAACCCAGGACTGATCTCCTTCAGAGTGGACTGGTTGGATCTCCTTGCAGTCCAAGGGACTCTCAAGAGTCTTCTCCAACACCACAGTCCGAAAGCTGAATTCTTCGGCGCTCAGCCATCTTCACAGTCCAACTCTCACATCCATACGTGACCACAGGAAAAACCATAGCCTTGACTAGATGGACCTTAGTTGGCAAAGTACTGTCTCTGCTTTTGAATATGTTGTCTAGGTTGGTCATAGCTTTTCTTCCAAGGAGTAAGCGTCTTTTAATTTCATGGCTGCAGTCACCATCTGCAGTGATTTTGGAGCCCATGCTCTATACAGTCAGCAAAAACAATACTGGGAGCTGACTGTGGCTCAAATCATGAACTCCTTATTGCCAGATTCAGACTTATATTGAAGACAGTAGGGAAAACCACTAGACCATTCAGGTATGACCTAAATCAAATCCCTTATGATTATACAGTGGAAGTGAGAAATAGATTTAAGGGACTAGATCTGATAGATAGAGTGCCCAATGAACTATGGATGGAGGTTCGTGACATTGTACAGAAGACAGGGATCAAGACCATCCTCATGGAACAGAAATGCAGAAAAGCAAAATGGCTGTCTGGGGAGGCCTTACAAATAGCTGTGAAAAGAAGAGAAGCAAAAAGCAAAGGAGAAAAGGAAAGATATAAGCATCTGAATGCAGAGGTCCAAAGAATAGCAAGAAGAGATAAGAAAGCCTTCTTCAGCGATCAATGCAAAGAAATAGAGAAAAAGAACAGAATGGGAAAGACTAGAGATCTCTTCAAGAAAATTAAAGATACCAAGGGAACATTTCATGATAAAATGGGCTCGATAAAGGACAGAACTGGTATGGAACTAACAGAAGCAGAAGAGATTAAGAAGAGTTGGCAAGAATACACAGAAACTGTACAAAAAAGATCTTCACGACCCGTTTAATCACAATGGTGTGATCACTCACCTAGAGCCAGACATCCTGGAGTGTGAAGTCAAGTGGGCCTTAGAAAGCATCACTATGAACAAATCTAGTGGAGATGATGGAATTGCATTTGAGCTATTTCAAATCCTGAAAAATGATGCTATGAAAGTGCTTCACTCAATGTGCCAGCAAATTTGGAAAATTCAGCAGTGGCCATAGGACTGGAAAAGGTCAGTTTTCATTCCAATCCCAAAGAAAGGCAATGTCAAAGAATGCTCAAACTACCGTGCAATTGCACTCATCTCACACGCTAGTAAAGTAATACTCAAAATTCTCTTAAGCTAGGCTTCAGCAGTACGTGAACCATGAACTTCCAGATGTTCAAGCTGGTTTCGGAAAGGCAGAGGAACCAGAGATCAAATTGCCAACCTCCGCTGGATCATGGAAAAAGCAAGAACATTCCAGAAAAACATCTCTTTCTGCTTTATTGACTATGCCAAAGCCTTTGACTGTGTGGATCACAATAAACTGTGGAAAATTTTTCAAGAGATGGGAATACCAGACCACCTAACCTGCCTCTTGAGAAATCTGTATGCAGGTCCGGAAGCAACAGTTAGAACTGGACATGGAACAACAGACTGGTTCCAAATAGGAAAAGGAGTATGTCAAGGCTGTATATTGTCACCCTGCTTATTTAACGTCTATGCAGAGTACATCATGAGAAACACTGGGCTGGAAGAAACACAAGCTGCAATCCAGATTGCTGGGAGAAATATCAATAACCTCAGATATGCAGATGACACCACCCTTATGGCAGAAAGTGAAGAGGAACTAAAAAGCCTCTTGATGAAAGTGAAAGAGGAGAGTGAAAAAGTTGGCTTAAAGCTCAACATTCAGAAAACGAAGATCATGGCATCTGGTCCCATCACTTCATGGCAAAGAGATGGGGAAACAGTGTAAACAGTGTCAGACTTTATTTGGGGGGGCTCCAAAATCACTGCAGATGGTGATTGCAGCCATGAAATTAAAAGACGCTTACTCCTTGGAAGGAAAGTTATGACCAACCAAAACAGCATATTCAAAAGCAGAGACATCACTTTGCCAACAAAGGTCCGTCTAGTCAAGGCTATGGTGTTTCCAGTGGTCATGTATGGATGTGAGAGTTGGACTGTGAAGAAAGCTGAGCACAGAAGAGTTGATGCTTTTGAACTGTGGTGTTGGAGAAGACTCTTGAGAGTTCCTTGGACTACAAGGAGGTCCCACCTGTCCATTCTAAAGGAGATCAGTCCTGGGTGTTCTTTGGAAGGAATGATGCTAAAGCTGAAACTCCAGTTCTCTGACCAACTCATGGAAAGAGTTGACTCATTGGAAAAGACTGATGCTGGGAGGAATTGGTGGCAGGAGGGGAAGGTGACCACAGAGGATGAAAGATGGCTGGATGGCATCACCGACTCGATGGCCATGAGTTTGGTGATGGACAGGGCGGCCTGGTGTCCTGCAGTTCGTGGGGGTCACAAAGAGTCAGACACGACTGAGCGACTGAACTGAGCTGAACTGAACTGAACTGAAATAGATCCTTACATTAGAACTAACTTGCTCAGACTTCAAACCTAGAAACAGTGGAGCTAGAATTTGAACTAGGAAATCTTGTCTCTACAACTTGGGCCTTTAAATCATTGCACAGACATTCCAGAATCCAATTAGGTGAAAGGTAAAGGACATAATTGTGGCAATACGTTGGCCCAGTTTTGGATTGAAAGACTACAGTGAAGGTCAGTAAGAACAGCACGGTACAGAATAGGCCACAGTGTAGTAGATGAGTCTCAAATGGCAGCCCATGAAAAAGTATTTGCAGCTCAGAAGCACAGGACTGACATTATAAAAATACCTGCATAGAAGTTAAATAAACAAGGTGACAATACACAACCTGTCTTAAACTCCTTTCCGAATTTTTGAACCAGTCCATTGTTCCGTATCTGGTTCTAACTATTGCTTCTTCACCTGCATACAGGTTTCTCAAGAGACAGGTAAGGTGGTCTGGTACTCTAGTCTTTTAAGAATTTTGTTTGTTGTGATCCACACAGTCAAAGGCTTTCATGTAGTCAATGAAGGAGAAATAGATGTTTTTCTGGAATTCCCTTGCTTTTTTCATGATTCAGGGAATGCTCTGGTTCCTTTCCTCATTGAAACCCAGCTTGTACATCTAGAAGCTCTCCATTCACCTACTCTTGAAGCTTAGCTTGAAGGATTTTGAGCATAACTTTGCTAGCACATGAAATGATTGTGCTTGTATGATAGTTTGAGCATTCTTTGACATTACTCTTTTTTGAGATTGGAATGAAAATTGAATTTTTCCAATCTTTTGGCCACTGCTGAGTTTTCCAAGTTGGCTGACATATTGAGTGCAGCACTTTAACAACATCATCTATTAGGGTTTAAATGTCTTGAATTCTATCACCTCCACTAGTTTTGTTCATAGTAATGCTTCCTAAGGCCCGCTTGACTTCACCCTCCAGAATATCCAGCTGTAGGTGAGTGACCACATCACTGTAGTTATCCAGGTCGTTAAGACCTGTTTTGTATTATTCTTCTTTGTATTCTTGTCACCTTTTCTTAGACTCTTCTGCTTCCATTAGGTCCTTGCCATTTCAGTCCTTTATCATGCCCATCCTTGCATGACATGTTCCCTTGATGTTTCCAGTTTTCTTGAAGAAATTGCTAGTCTTTCCCATTCTGTTGTTTTCCTCTGTTTCTTTGCATTGTTCACTTAAAAAGGCTTTCTTATCTCTCCTTGTTATTCTCTGAAATTCTACATTCAGCTGGGTATATCTTTCTCTCTTGCCTTTCACTTTTCTTTCCTCAGCTATTTGTAAAACTTCATCAGGCAACTACTTTGGCTTCTTGTGTTTCTTTTTGTGGGGGGGTGGTTTCGGTCACTGCTTCCTGTACAAACTTACAGGAGTGTGTATAAACTTACGTCCATAGTTCTTCAGGTACTCTATCCACCAAATCTACCATGTATGCAAGCCTACCTTATTTTATTGTGTTTCACTTTATTTAACTTCACAGATAATACTTTTTTTTTTTCCCGTAAATTGAAAATCTGGCACCCCTGTGTCAAGTAAGTATATCAGCACCGTTTTTTTCTGATAGCACTTGGTCACTTCATGTCTTCTATGTCACATTTTGGTAATTCTCACAATATTTCAAACTTTTCCCATAGTATTTAATTTGTATTATTGTTCTTTGATGTTGCTATTACAAAAAGATTACAACTTACTAAAGGCTTGCAATGATGGTTAGTATTTTTTTTAACAGTGAAGTATTTTTTAATCAAAGTATGTACCTTTTTTAGGCATAATGAATGCTATTGTACACTTAATAGAGCACAGTGTAGTATAACTTTTACATCCACTGGGAAACCAGAATATTCCTGTGCCTTGGTTTATTACAATACTTAGTTTATTGCAGTGATCTTAAGCAGAATTTGCCTGTATTTCCAAAATATGCCTGCATCTGGAAACATTTCTAAATATATTTTATTACGTTTAACAGAACTTCACCGGAGTAATTTATTCACTTGAGCCAGTAGAATAGGTTGATATTCAGCTTTATGTAATATGCGGCTAATGTATTTTTAGAGTGGTTTTTCCATTTATTCAAGAATAATTGTGTCTTCTTTGTACCTGATGCTGTACTCTTTCTAGAATGCAAATTCATTTGACACTTCATTCACAAATTTGTCAACTTTGATGCATCTTTAGTATAACATCAGGTACTCAGCAAGACTGGAGGGTTATCCTAAGTTTTAAGACACTTAGATAAATATGATTTCCATAGAAAAATCTTTCAAAAATGTATCAGATACTTTAATAATGGTAAGAGAGACGTGTTTCTGCATGTGGATGATGGTGAGTTAAAATCGCTGGAAAACTGCCTGTCACAAGACAAACGTTACTTACTCATGTTGCTCAGGCATTTAGTCTTAATGCTTTCTGGGTAGCATTGCCCGTCTCTGAAAATGTTGAAGATGATTTCTTCAGAAATAACTTACAGATCTGCAGTATCTTTAGAGGAACAAAGGAGAAAAATGGTTTAAATTTTTTTAATATTTTAAAATATATAGTTTTCTATATGAAATATGTAAGAATCAGGGTTAACACATCAAATAGTTAAAAGAGAAATCAGTGGTAAGAGAAGAGCTTTAAAACTAAGAGCTTAAAACCTAAATGCAATGTTTTGGTTTATTTTTATGTTCTAATATAAAATTATAGAAAGGAAAGATAATAATTTAAAGAAATGGATATAATTTTTGTAAACCAGATATTCTGTTTTGGTAAGAGTAACTGAAGCAAAAGATCTCTGAGGAGTTCTCCTTTTTTGTTTAGCTTAGCCACCTCTGGTTGGACACGTCAGCTATTGTACTCCTTTGCTCCCTTTCTGATAGTGTTGGTATGAATGAGCCATTGAAGATTAATGTAATTCTCATCTCATTTGAATATCTTTACCTAATTAACCCCCAACAGAATGTTCTTTCTTGAAATTTGTAAAACATAGTATCTTTCCTGCTTACTCATACCACTTATATGTTGCCTGCCTTCAAAAATTCTCTTGACTTTTATCTTATCTTCCAACTGGACTGTTAGCTCTTTCAGGTAGAAACTATTTTATATACTTCTTTGTACTTCCCTTGTGGCTCAGCTGGTAAAAAAAAATCCACCTGCAGTGCAGGAGACTAGGCTTTGATCCCTGGGTTAGGAAGATCCCCTGGAGAAGGGAGAGACTACTCCAGTATTCTAGCCTGGAGAATTTCGTGGACTGTATAGTCCATGGGGTTGCAAAGAGTTGGACATGACTGAGCGACTTTCACTGATATTCCCAAAACCTTCCATGGTACTTGAAAGTAGAAGACACTCATTCTGTCTGAAATTATGATGATGATTTAGGAAAGAGGGCTTCCTAAGTGGTGCTAGTGGTAAAGAACCTACCTTCCAATTCAGGAAACATAAGAGATGCCTTTCAGTCTCTGGGTCAGGAATATCCCCTGGAGAAGAAATAGCAACCCACTCCGGTATCCTTGCCTGGAAAATCCTATGGACAGAGGAGCTTAGCGGGCTCTGGGTCTCAAAGAGTTGGACACAACTAAAGTGACTTAGCACACAACACACACACATCATACCTGACGGTTTCACAGAAGGCTCAGTGATAAAGAATTCACATGCCAAGCAGGAGATGCAGGTTGAATCCCTGGGTCAGGAATATCCCCCAGAGAATGAAAAGGCAACCCACTCCAGTATGCTTGCCTGGGAAATCCCATGGACAATGGGGCCTGGTGGACTACAGTCCATAATGTCGCGAAGAGTCAGACCTGACTTAGTGACAGGGAGTAAAGAGAGAGAGAGAGATCATCCCTGAACTGACAGCACGGAAAGCACATCTCCGGATGTGCATCTTCAACTCACAGCAGTTTCTTTCATTTTATGATAAAAAGTGGGATAATTTTTTGGAGTACAGAAGTCTTAAATTGTTTATTTCCCTGCTTTCATTAAAATACTTTGTTTCAGAGGACCTATTGTATAGCTTAGGGAACTCTGCTCAATGTTATAATGGCAGCCTGGATGGGAGGGGAGTTTGGGAGAGAATGGCCGTATATGAATGGCAGTGTCCCTTTGCTGTCCACCTGAAGCTGTCACAGCATTGTCAATCAGCTATACTCCAATACAAAATAAAAAGTTTAAAAAATAATCGTAAAATACAATAGTAAAATTTTAAAATGCTTTGTTTCACACTTGAAAAATGATCTAATCCATAACTTTTTGCCTCTAACAGGATGGAAATTTCTCTCTCAGTACTGTTCTTGAAAAACCTCAAAATATGATGGTGGTGGGACAGTCAGCATTTGCCGACTTTGGTAAGATTGTTTTTGTCTTTGCAAGTCTCCCCGTCTCTCTGACCTAGTCATATTAATTCTCTACATCTGAAAATAACTTAAGTATCTTCAGATCAATTACAGATATAAAAGATGCCTATCATAGGATTGGGGCTTCCCAGGTGGCACAGTGATAATCTACTTTCTAACTCAGGAGACACAGGAGATTCAGGTTCAATCGCGGAGTTGGGAAGATCTCCTGGAGTAGTAAATGGCAACCCACTCCAGTATTCTTGCCTGGAAAATCCCTTAGACAAAGGAGCCTGGCAGGCTACAGTCCATGGGGTAGCAAAGAGTCGAACACAACTTAGCAACTGAGCACACACATACATGCATCGTAGTATTATAAGTGACATGTTTTCAGGTCTTTCCTATTGGGCTGGCCAAGTTCCTTCAATTTTAAAGTAAAAACACATTTCTGTTTTTACCAAGAACTTATTGAACAGCATATTCAGCTTTTTGTTCCACTACCTTCTGCCGCTTTTCAAGCAACTTCCTAATTCCACTTTCCCAAAACTTTTTGTGCAAAGAACTCTTCTAAGTGCCTTTTACAGTCTTCCAGGGAATTGAAATTTTTTCCTTTAAGAGAATTTTGTAAAGACTGAAATAAATGGAAATCCAAGGGTATAATATCTGGTGGGTACAGCAGATGAATCAGAACTTCCCAGCCAAGCTGTAACAGTTTTTGCTGGGTCTTCAAAGAAACATGCAGTCTTGCATTATCCTGAGGGAATATGTGTTTTCGGTTGACTAATCTGGATGCTTTTCTTCAAATGCTGCTGTCAGTTGGTCTAATGGGGAGCAGTACTTGTTGGAATTAATTGTTTGGTTTTCCAGAAGTAACTCATAATAGAAGACTCCCTTCCAATCCCACCACATACACAGCATCACCTTCTTTGGATGAAGACCAGCCTTTTGTGTGATTGGTGGTGTTTCCTTTCACTTGCCTCATGATCTATTCTGTTCCCTGTTATTATACACTATCCACACTTTTCATTGCCCATTAACAGTTTGTTTTAAAAACAGAACGTTTTTGTTATGTTTAAGTAGAGAATTGCATGCAGACATATGGTCAGTGTTGGTTTTTTTTTTTCTTTTCCCCACTTAGATGGAACTCAAACATGAAAGCAATAACCATAACCAAGCTGGTACAAATGATTTCCAGTGCTTGATTTGGATGATGATGATTATTATTATTATTAATTATTATTTTTTGGCCACCTTGTGCAGCATTCAGGATCCTGGTTTCCCACCCAGGGATCAAACTCATGCCCCCCTACTTTGAAGTATGGAGTCTTAACACTGGACCTCCAAGGAAATCTTGATTTGGGTATTTTGAGTATGTCAGTTATCTCCCTTGAGGTATTATATTGATTGTTCTCAGTTAATGTCTCTATTTGATTGCTGTCAGTGTCAACAGGTCTACCAGACCATGGCTCATTGTCCAATGAGAAACCTCTAGCATGAAATTTGCAAACCACATTTGACATGTTCAGTCAGTCACAACAGCTCGATACACTGCACAATTTTCTTTTTTTTTTTGCTTTTCAGCTCGTTTTTACCTTTCTTGAAATAATAAAGCAAAAATGTTGCTTGTTTTCTTCCATCTTTAATATTAAAGTAGCTACACAAAAATTCACCAATTCTGATGTTTTTTAAAATGCAGTCTGATGTGACAGCTGTCACAATACAATCTAACAAAATTGTTTCAAATGAAGTTAATGATAACTAAGCACTACTAGAGCCATCTGATGGAAAAAGCTGAAGGACTATTTTGGCCAACCCAATACAATAAAGAGCAATTTATGACGTGTGTTTAAATTACAGTTTGAATTTAAGGGACTCCTCTTTGCAGGAGTAACCTGCAAAACAAGAATATCTACTGAACGTTCTCAACTAGTAATTATCATAACATTTTTATGTAGATCCACATTATGAAACAATGAAAAAAAATTGAAAAACTTAACCTGACCTCTTGAAACTACTTGAATACTAAAAAACATTTGTTATTTACATCTGAATTCCAAAGAAAAGTAATATTTGTTATAAATCTCTATATTCCATAAGATTCTACACAATACATCAGGTTTAGAACTTCCAAAACATATGTGACTCTTTCATAATTTGTCAAGGTTATTATCAAAAAGATTTTAGTGTTAGATGAAAAAGTGGTCTAGATAGGCACTGCTAAGAATCCACAGCTCACTCCCATCCTGTTTTTCCTTCATTCTACAAACAGACACCTCAGCCTGTTTCTCAAAATGCAAGTGACACCTTCCTACCTAGAAAGGCTTCAGTTTCTTTATTTATAAAATAAAAATGATTATAACCACCTCACGAGGCTACTGTGAATAACATAACGTGAGTTAAGCACAATGTCAGGCCCACAATAAATACACAGAAAATTATTGTATAATCTGAGTCTTTTTATTGGACATGTTTGGTCTTATTGTTGTTGCTGCTTTTTGCTCAGCTGACTAAATCAACTCATTGTTTAGTGTCATAGAAATGTGTCCCATGGCAATTAAAGCAGGTTTGGTAGTGTTTGATGAAAATTTCAACATGAATCTTTCTATTGTACTATATTTTACTTTTATTACATTGAACATTACTTTGCTTTTGATAAGATTTCTGGGGCCTGATTTATTATCTTTAATGCAGATAGTCAAGTGATAGGATACATGCATTTTTCTTTTAATTTGCTGGTGGACTTGATTAGCTGGATTAATGACAAGTCTCTCTAGGGAAAAAAGTTTATATGCACTATGTAATTCTCAGAAGACTAATAGACCTCCCTTAACCTGTGGTTAGGATTCTCCAAATCACAGATATTTATTTTCTGACTGTGTGTTTTATATGATGAAGTGCTTTGCCTATAACAAAGTTTTAAGTAACTTTAAAGATTTTTTTTAAATTGTACTAATGATAAACATAGACATTTACCTGTTTGTAGTGTTTCAATGTGCAGAATATAGGATATAATTAACTAAATACAACTTCCTCCCGTTTTTCATAGCTTTATGTAGTATATCAGTAAACTTTTAAATATATCAGGAAATTTTAAATAAATAACCCATGCTGTCTTTTTAAAACTTGAAATATCTTTAGCTGGGTATTATCAAAAACAAGACTACTTTTGACTCCAAACAGATGGCACTGAATAAGGTTATGAACACTAATATATAAAAATAGGCACTTTCCTATACATTTGAATATGTCTGTGATTTGTATCCTGCCCTCCATCCTCTACCCCTCCCACTCCTTTTGAACCAAGGTGCAAGGAAAATGATTGACAGCCAAAAAGGCAGCAAGATACCAGAAATTTGCCATTTCATAGGGGAAAAAAAAAAAGCACATGCTTAAATAAATGATATAGCTCACAGGAAAAATCCTATACCAAAAGGAGTTTTTAAATGGCTCCCAGCTCCCTTAAGTTGTCTAGGAACAGAAGTTTTTTGGGTATTTTTTTTAACCTATGGTGAAGTTTTTAGCTTCCAATATAAAATATTTTTAAAAGATATCAAAAAACCTATGCTAAATTTAGGCTGTGCTGGTATAGTAAAAGCGGTGGGGGGGGAGGGGGTGGGGCAGGGGAGAGAAGGTGGTTTGAAATCAAATAAATCAAGAATATTTTCAAATAAAACAAGGAAATAGTTATTCATACTTATGATAACATTATCTTTTCCCTTTGTAATACAAAAAAATACTTTCCCAGAAATTAAATAAAACTATGAAATTTTACACAGGCAATAAAAATAATTATCAAATTCTTTTAGGAGGGAAGAGCAGAAAAGTATGTTGTGTGATATGATTATCTTTAAAAAATCAAACTAAGGACTTCCCTGGTGGTCCAGTGGCTAAGACTCTGGGCTCCCAACGCAAGGGGCCTGGGTTTGATCCGTAGTTTGGAAACTAGATCCCACATGCCACAATAAAAGATCCTGCATTCCGCAGTTAAGACCCTGTGCAGCCAAAGAAATCATAAATATTTTTTTTAAATAATCAGAATATGGAATCAGTATAGAATATATCAAAATAATAATAATGGTTGTGTTAGAAGTAGGATAATAGGTTATCTTATTACCTGTTTTCCAAATTTTCTGTTGTATGGTTAGATTAATAATGAAAAAGTAAATTATGGAAGGATAATAGTCAACTATACCAAGTACAAGGTATGTACTTAAAGTGTTTAGATTTTGTTATCATACTTCCTCTAACTTCATGTATAATTGACTCTGTCCTCTTAGTTGCATGAACAACTCCTTCAGAGAAGGTTATGTACTTTCTTGCAGTCTTTAGCTCCTACAGCTTTGTAAGTACAGTGTCCCTAAGTATCCATGGGGAATTGATTCTAAGACCACCCCACTACCGCCAGTTCCCCACAACTACTGCCAGATAGCCAAATCCAAAGATATTCAATTCCCTTCTACTGTAGAAAATTACATACATAGTACAGTCAGACCTCCATTACTGTGGCTTCTGCAGTTGGTTGAATGGATGCAGAACCCATAGATCTGTACAGCCAACTGTACCTTTATTTAAAAACTTCAGAAAGTAAAGTTAAAATCTTCTGCTGTGATGAGATATACAGAAGGAAATACTTCTAGGACATGGAATAGGAATTCAGGGGAAGATCATTATTATATAATTATTATTATATCATCATTAATATAATATAATATTATTAATATTATTATTATATCATCATTATTATTATATCAAAAGAGAGGTAGATTTAAACAGTTTTAAAATACTGGACTTTCTTGGGATGAAAACCAGTCAAGAGACGGGTTGGGGATGAGGTGTTACAAGCATGAGCTAACTGCATCAGTGATTGGAGGGACAGATGTGAGAAACTTTACAAAGAAAGAATCGGTAAATGTAGAGATGGGTTTGACACTAGAAGGAGTAAAAAAAATATATATTGCCTCTGAATGACTAAAAGAAGCATTATATTCTCTACTATTCTTCACAGAGACAGGTAAACAGGAGAGTAAACTAGCTATTAAGGTACTTTAAAGTCATTAATAATGCTAATAAGACAGCAAAGCTGAAAGAAACATTTATGAAACATAAGTTCAGTAATACAACCAAAGTAAGTGTGAAAATCCTCCAAGACCTGAATGAGTCCTCCACGAAAGACAGTATGAATAGAGTTTTACAGGAATAAGGAAGAAGTAAAAGGATCACTAAAAGGTGGTCAAAAAGTTTTGATGATATTTAAAATGTGATGCCCAAAAGGTGTCATTTATAGAGTTATTTAGCAGTTCTTGAGTCATAAAAATCAGCCAATAATTAGTGGCTGCTGCTCGTTACTAGCTGGGCCCTGGCCTCACGCTTGGGATATCTGCAATCCATAAATGCCTCTACTCATAGTTAATCGGTCATCTTCTAGAAAACATGTTTTCTGTCAAACTATTATCTCACCCTTCTAAACTGTTAAAGTTAAATGTTTTTCTAGGTACACTCAGAATATCAAAGTCTAGAATTTCAACAGATAAGGTAATAGTTCTTTACTAAACTACATAGGACAAAAAAGTCAAGAAAAGTAAGGGTTATTTTTTCTATCAAAATATTACATACAACCAGATTTAGAGAAAACATTAATTTTGTATGCCGTGCCAAATGTAGTAGAAATCAATGAAAAGCTATAAAACTGAAGGGGAAACAGAAACTAACAGAATGTCAGAATTTCCTATATATTGAATCATATTTTAAATTTCATAATATACATGGATTTATATATCCAAATCTAACTCTTGTGTACTGAGTTATCATAAAGGGATCACACTTTATTCTTCAAGTGAGGGAAGAATACTGGCGTGTTGACAAAGCCTGGGAATTATCAATCAGGCCTAAATAATCCTAAAAATAATAAAGAAGTTAATGAAAACAGAAAAGTTTGTCATCTATGAAAGTAACATATTGGAAAGTATTGAACCCCTTAAATTGTGTCATGTATGATTGAAACCAAATTTTATTCAATTGAGTATCCCAGTTGCCTAATATAGTAAATAATGAACAACATATAGTAAAGTAAAGGAGAAAGGGAGCAAAACCCCACAATCAAATTATTTTATGAAGTTTTTATGCCGCTTGATAAAAATTCAGAGTTTTAACTCCAAATTAACCATAAGGTGTTAGTCGCTTATTCGTGTCCAACTCTGAACCCATGGGCTGTGGCCTGCCAGGCTCCTCTGTCCATGGAATTCTCCAGGCAAGTATATGGAGTGGGTAGCCATTCCCATCTCCAGGGGATCTTCCCAACCTAGGGACTGAACCCAGTTCTCCCACACTGTGGGCAGATTCTTTATGGTCTGAGCCACCAGGGAAACCTAGGCATTTTATTATTTTTGATGTGATGGTAAATGAGATTGTTTCTTTAATTTCTCTTTCTTCCGTTGTTTATGTATAGAAATGCAAAAGGTTTCAATATATTAATTTTGAATTCAGCAACTTTACCAAATTCTTGATGAGCTCTAATAGTTTTCTGGTAGCATCTTTAGGATTTTTAGGATTTTCTATGTATAGTAGCATGTCATCTGCATAGTGACAGTTTTACTTCTTCTTTTCCAATTTGGAATCCTTTGGTGTCTTTCTCTGATGACCATGGATTTGCCATGCCTTCCGAATCTATGTTGAATAATAGTAATGAGAGTGAACATTCTTGCCTTGTTTCTGATCGGTTTGTTGTGTATGGCCTTTATTATGTTGAGGTAGGTTCCCTCTGTGCCCACCTTCTGGGGAGTTTTTATCATAAATAGGTGTTGAACTTTGTTGAAAGCTTTTTTTGCATCTACTGAGATAATCATATAGTTTTTATTCTTCATTTGTTAATATGATGTATAACATTGATTTGCAGATATTAAAGATCCTTTGTATCCCCGGGATCTCACTTGATCATGGTGTATGATATTTTTAATGTATTATTAGATTCAGATCACTGGTATTCTGTTGAGAATTTTTGCATCAATGTTATCAGTGATACTGTCCTGATTTCCGTTTTTTGTAGTATCTTTGGTTTTCGTATTAGGCTGATGTTAATCTCATAGAATGAGTTTGGGAGTGTTCCTTCCTCTGTAATTTTTTGGAAATAGTTGGAGAAGGATAGGTGTTAATTCTTCTCAAAATCTTTGATAGAATTCACCTGTGAAGCCTTCTGCTTCTGGACTTTTGCTTGTTGGGAGTTTTATAATCATAGTTTCAGTTTCAGTGCTTGTGATTGTTCTGTTCATATTTTCTATTATTTCGTGGTTAAATCTTGAGAGTTTGTACCCTTCTAAGAATTTGTCCATTTCTTCCAAATTGTCCATTTTATTGGCATATAGTTGCTTGTAGTTGTCTCTTATGATCCTTTGCATATTTTTGTTGTCCATGTTAACTTATTCTTTTTCTTTCTGATTTTATTGATTTGAACCCTCTCCCTGTTTTTCTTGATGAGTCTGGCTAAAGGTCTATCAATTTTATCTTCTCAAAGAGCCAGCTTTTAGTTTCATTGATCTTTTCTGTTGTTTTCTTGGTCTTTGTGCCTGCCTTTTATTTCTGCCCTGATCTTTATTGCTTTCTAGCTACTAACACTGGGTTTTGTTTTTTCTCTCTCTAGTTGCTTTAGGTGTAAGGTTAGGTTCTTTATTTGAGATTTTTCTTGGTGTAAGATTGTACTTACATAAACTTCCCTTTTAGAATTGCTTTTGCTGCATCCCATAGGTCTAGATCATTGTATTTTCGTTATCATGTGTCTCTAGGTATTTTATAATTTCCTTTTCGATTTATTCAGTGATCCATTGTTTGTTTAGTAACTTACTGTTTAGCCTCGTGTTTCTTCTTTTTTATAGTTTTTTTTCCAGTAATTGATTTCTTTTCTTTTCTTTCTTTCTTTTTTTTTTTTACTTTACAATATTGTATTGGTTTTGCCATACATTGACATGAATCTGCCACGGGTGTACATGTGTTCCCCATCCTGAACCCCCTCCCACCTCCCTCCCTATCCCATCCCTCTGGGTCATCCCAGTGCACCAGCCCTGAGCATCCTATATTATGCATCAAACCCCTGGACTGGCAATTTGTTTCACATGTGATAATATGCATGTTTCAATGCCGTTCTCCCAAATCATCCCACCCTCTCCCTCTCCCACAGAGTCCAAAAGACTGTTCTATACATCTGTGTCTCTTTTGCTGTCTCACATACAGGGTTATCATTACCATCTTTCTAAATTCCATATATATGTGTTATTATACTGTATTGGTGTTTTTCTTTCTGGCTTACTTCACTCTGTATAATAGGCTCCAGTTTCATCCACCTCATTAGAACTGATTCAAATGTACTCTTTTTAACGGCTGAGTAATACTCCATTGTGTATATGTACCACAGCTTTCTTATCCATTCATCTCCTGATGGACATCTAGGTTGTTTCCATGTCCTGGCTATTATAAACAGTGCTGCGATGAACATTGGGGTACATGTGTCTCTTTCCATTCTGATTTCTTCGGTGTGTGTGCCCAGCAGTGGGATTGCTGGGTTATATGGCAGTTGTATTTCTACTTTTTAAGGAAATCTCCACACTGTTCTCCATAGTGGCTGTACTAGTTTGCATTACACCAACAATGTAAGAGGGTTCCCTTTTCTCCACACCCTCTCCAGCATTTATTGCTTGTAGACTTTTGGATAGCAGCCATTCTGACTGGCATGAAACCTCATTGTGGTTTTGATTTGCATGTCTCTGATAATGAGTAATGTTGAGTATCTTTTCATGTGTTTGTTAGACATCTGTATGTCTTCTAACCCTAACTCATTCTATGAGGCCACCAGTAATCGATTTCTAATCCAATAGTGCTGTTGTCAGAAGGGATGCTTGATATGATTTCAGTTTTCTTAAATTTACTGTGACTTCATTATGGCGCAGAAGTTAAAGCATCTGCCTGCAATGTGGGAGACCTGGCTTCGATCCCTGGGTTGGGAAGATCCCCTGGAGAAGGAAATGGCAACCCACTCCAGTACTCTTGCCTGGAGAGTCCCATGGACGGAGGAGCTTGGTGGGCTACAGTCCACGGGTCGCAAAGAGTCGGACATGACTGAGCGACTTCACTTTCACTTTCACTTCATTAGTGACCCAAGATCTGATCTATCCTGGAAAATGTTTTGTGTGCACTTGAGAGGGAAGTGTATTCTGCTGCTTTCGGATGGAATGCCCTATACTTATCAAGTCTATCTGGTCTAATGTGTCAATTAAGGCTTGTGTTTCCATATAATTTTTTTGTCTGTCCATTGGTATAAGCGGGTGTTAAAGTGCCCCACTCATAATCTATTTTACACAGGTGTTTTAAAAATCAGATGCCTTCAAAGAAACTCATGACTTTATTACAAAAGAGGTTGTATAGGATAAAGTTCTAGGTATTGTGCTTTCTAGGCTTGATTTCATTTTTTGACTTATTTAAGACTACCTTTCATTCCGAAGACTTAATAATGAACTTTTGTTTTTTGTTTTCTATAGTTGAAAATTGGCTGCTCTTTTGTGAAGTAGCCTTATTTATTTTTTCACTAAAAGGGACCCTGAATTCCAGCTGACATTTATCAATAAAAGTAGTTTCAGATTTTCCCTCTTAAATGTACTATAGCAACTTCATCACCAGTCAGAAATTATCAAGTAGATATAAATACAATATACTTCAATATATGAAACATGGATAACTAGATGTAAGTGCTGGATTCAAGGAATTTGAAATATAATTCATAGAATACCTTGACTTTTATGGTACAGACATATCAGCTCAGTCAAATAGTTGATTCTATTCTTTAAAACTGTGTAGGAATCAGTTTTTCTTCCATTCAGCTTTTTTTCTGTTTTGTGCTGGAAGATGTACAAGATGTTAGCCAATTCAGAAATAACCTTTTTTTCAGTGCCTACTCTTTAGACTATTCTAGATGCTTGGCATGTAGCCATAAATGAAGCATATAAAAACCTTGCTTTCATGAAGTTTAAATTCTGTTGAAGAAGGAAAAACAATAAGAAGTTAGTATTTTTATAAAGTGTTAAAAAGAGTTTTGAACAGATAAAAGTAGTGTAAGAGAAACTGAGAAGGCTTATTTTCTGTAGCTGATTGGAGGTCATATTTGACCTTCGAATTTGGAGACCTTGGAAGAATGTTACAGAGGTAACACCTAAATGTATGTTCAAGGTACAAAAAGAAGAAAGGCACTTGGCCAGGTCTTTAGGGAACTGAGAACCAAGGTAAGAAATTTGGGTTTTATTCTAGATATAATTGGGAGCTTCAAGGGAACTTAATAGGACATGTAATTAATCAAGCAGTATTTTGGACATAAGTTTGTGATGTCTGTTAGACACTAGAATGTTATACATGTGGAAGATACTAGCTCTGAAGAGACACAGTTGGATATTAGTATGTCCTTGTTTAAATACCTTTTAGAAGGTGGATAATGGATAAAGGAGTACCTTCCCAGAGTATCCCACCTTTCTTCCTAAAACTAAAACTGTTACTTATTCCAGCCACAGTGAGTGGCTTCTTTGATGTTCCTCTAGCAGGCCAGGCACAGTTTCCCCCTACGGGCTTTTTCCTTTGCATGGAATGCTCTTTCTCTGAATATTCCTCTTGGCTCAACTCCCTTACCACCTTCTAGTCCCACTTAAATGTCACCTTCTCCAGACCTTCCCTGACCACTCTATTTAAATTTGTAACCCCTGCTCTGACACTCCTGACCCCTTTCCCTCTTTACTTTTTCCATTGCATTTATCACTATCTGACATACCACGGATCTGACATCACATCTGCTTTTATTTATGTACTCCGTTGGTGTGTTTTATTCACTGTTATATCTCTTGCCTTGGAACAGTTCTAGTTACATTGTAAACACTCAATGAATAATTTTGAACATGTAACTTAATTTTTAAAATATCTTAATTTATTTCACCATTTGGTGTTTAATAATTGATCCCAAATTTAAGACATGTCTTAAATATCTTCAGCCATAATCCTAAGCCCAGACTTCTTAGTGTCATTCACATGATGAGGACAGAGCTAACATTACTTTGGCTCATTCTGATTAAAGTTAAGTGATTGAATTAAAAATTGTTCTAAATCTCTAAAATAGATGGATGTTGATTTCAGTAGGAGACTTCCTAGGTCCTTGTAAATTTTAATTCTCAGTTTTTGTATTTGCATTTTTCTAATTCCTGAATGCTGACAAGATACATTACCTGTACTGTTTTGTTTATATTATTTAACATTTAAAGAGACCATTGTATTTGCACAGTTTCTGAATATTACATTGAATCTTCATAGTGTCAATTTGTTCTGACATGATCAGAGTAAAAGCAACCAATTTAAGTAGTTCTCTCTAACCTGGCAGCATGACCTACCCCTATTTCACCAAAGAAAGACAATACTATTGCAAATTTTGATAAATCTGGAATATTTTCTGTGCACACGCTGCCATATGACATGGGAAGTAAATAGGCATTCTTAGAAGACTCTTCTAATGCGCATCTAGTTCATTAGTGTTTCCTTTTCATTCCAGGTCACTGTGGCTATTGCATTGCAGTGGTTGCCATAGCAAAATTGATCAGTCCCTGAGTTTTATTTCTAGCAGAGACTATAAGACATCTATCGTTGTGAGTCACAGATGCCAGATGTGATTTAGATAAATAATTTGAATGCTTTTTGATTGGAAATGGTAATTTATATACAAATTGTAAAATTGCTACTTCTGAGTCTTGATTTTATACATACTCAGTATTCAAAGCAGACAAAGCTATACTCACTCCTTTTATTTAAGATTACAAATATGAGGAAAAACTAGGACCCTGAGTCCATGAAGTTTTTTTTGTTTAAATTTTATATGATAGATTCTTGCCTTTCTAGGTAAGGGGGTTTTGGGTTTGTTTGTTTGTTTTTTTTTATTTGGTACACCTATCTTTCTGACTTACTAAATTCTCAAAGTTATACTGTTCTTTTAATTTTTCAAAGGTGCATGGATTATGAGTATATAATTATTTCTTTGAAAATTAAATTTAAAGCACTTAAAGAGCCCGTAATTAGTGTTATATTTTACATTATCACATTACTGTTCTGTAATTTAGCAGGGTTTTTTTTTCTTTTTTTTAATTTAAGCTAATTGAGACGCTTGTCTCTCTAAGCCTGCCCTAATTAATAGAATGGATCTCTGATAACTGGAGCAATCCATGTAACTGATCTGTGAACTTCATCATGCATTTATCTCTTTGTTGGTTGATTGTTCAGTATTGAGGAAATGGTTACTGCAGGATCTTTCCGATTCTTAGAACTTCCAGTTACATACAACCTGGGAAAGACTAATAGTGAAATTTATTCCTCTCTGATACCTTACACCTGAGGGGAATTCCCCCAATCAGAGCAGTATAGAGTAATATACTCTCAGAGCCTGAGAATAAATTGTGAAGATCCCCTTTCTAAATGTCCTACGACATTTTCAAGTAACCCAGGCTTCCATTTCAACCTTATTTTCTTTACATCTCTTCATTTTCATTCTGTGTAAATACTCCATCCATAGATAAGCAAAAGCAGAGATGTAAATCTTGGATATAGGTAAGTATACAGCTCTCTGTGCTTAACCTTCACCCTCTAAAGAATTGAGTGATGGGTTGGATGGATCAATCTGTGGTGGATAGATGGATAAGAGCACCGTTTGCTACTTACTCCTTGTCCAGAGCAATCCATTCCCTTAATGAGTCTCACAACGTAATCAGTTTTTCTATTCTTTTCCATGATAGCAAGTCAGTACCCTTTTGTTTCTGTTGTGCTAACAGCCAAATGGACATTATCTGTACCTAACTTGCCCCTGCCTATAATTACACCCCAAATAACTAATGTATTCTTAGTTAATTTAATCAATAGAAAAGTTTCAAAGTTTTGTTAATCAGTGACATTAAGGATTTAGTAGTTAGTACTTTTCAAATATTTGTTTACTTCTTTTTCATAATACTGAACAGTTTCTTATTATTTGGTAGGAACTCTTTTACACATTGTGTGTTTTACCTTCATCTCAGTTAATCTTCCCAAAACTCGCTGAGGTGAGCAAATTATTTATTCTTGACATACAGATGTGGTAACAGTGGTTCAGATGTTAAGAAACTTGCCTAAGAGGACAAAACTAAGAAGTAGTAGAGCTGGAATGTGATCTTCGGCTCTGTCTCACAAACTGTGAGGCACTCCTTCTGCGTTAGTTCTTAAAAGGTGTGAGCATCCTTTGTTGATGTTCTCCAACAGTGACCTCTTGGTAAGCCCTGTTTTGGTTTTTTAAAACCATGTATCATGTTGATAGTGAATCTTTTCCTTCTGCTCCCTGCAAGGTGGCTTTCCCTTATTACTTTTAGAATTTTTATACTGTCTGACACTTTGTGATTATCCATCTCAAAAATTTGGTTTTGTATGTGTGTGTATGTATATATATATCAATAATTATAAAATATATAATGTTGTAGATTCCAGAAAATATCAAAACCAGGCATTGGTGATTTTGATATAGAATTCACTATGTAAAAATATCTCTTGTATTAAGACAGCTCTTCAGAATATTTCTTTATCAACTATGATAAACTTATAGTTTTTATTCAGATGAAGTCATTCTGCTGTTGAGTTCTGAGAACATGTGGGAGATCATTTCCTAGAAATAAGTTCCTTGATTTCTCTTTGATTTTGATTTTTCTCCCTACCCTAGATGTTTTCAGTTTTGCAGCCACATATTTGTATTTTCAATCAGTTTTTAGAACTCTGGCTCACTTCCAAATTGTGACTCATCATTTGAAACCAGGATTTCTGTAAATTTATGTGAACAAATTCTTTCTTAAACATTCACTAATACAAGTATAAACATTCTTTATGTCATATCCTAATCCATATTTTTTAAATCAAGATTTTTTTTGGCCTCATACAGATTTCTTTTTCTATTCTCCTTTGTTTGAAGTAGCAGTCTTTATTTGAAAGATCTGCTTATATCTGGGATGTGTTAGAGATGTCAGTTAAGTCTCCTGCGTCTCATACTTCTTATAATCTTCTCAAAATAAGCTGCTAGTTTTCAAAGTGGCATATTTCATGATGAAGAGTTAAGGCAGCAGAGAAAGGAATGTAATGGAGGATTTAAAAAGAACCTCACTGTTTGAAATCAACCACCAGTAAAATCAACCAGTAAAAGTGGTTGAGGGCTTATAGAGTAAGTATATTTTTTTAAATCTATTGCAGTGTTTATAGCAATTAGTACTATTTTGCTATTGAAGATTTGTCTTAGGCTTTAGATCCACATAGATCTAGATTCAAATTTCACTTCTGGGCAAGTCATTCAAATTCTTTGACCAACTATTTCCTATGTGTACTGTGAGGTTATCACTAGGTTGTGGTAAACAAAATGGTATTGTAGGTGCTTTAGTACCTTGGCATTACCTGCTGAATAAATGTGAGCTCCCAACAATAATAATGTTTTAGACCATTTACTTATAGTTTAATATCTTCTTTATTCAATATACTCTTTAAAAGATGAAAGAGTGATTCAAAATCTTCCTGTAGAGCCTTTCTTCTTTCCAGTCTGCCGCTTCCAGTACATCTGTCTCAACTTCTTCCTCTGCACTGCCTTATACTCCTCAAACCACTCGTAGAGTTTTAAACTCCTTCATATCTCTTAAAACTGTCTTACCTCATGATTATTTCTTCAACTCTCTCTCCTACCTTACTGTGAGATTACTGACCTAACTCCATTCTTGTACCTCTCCAAACCATTCTTCACTCTGTAGTGCTGCTTCTACATAAAATGAATCTGAAAAACTAAAAGCCTTTAATAGCTCTCTGTATCATTATGATAAGGTCCAGTCTTTGCTGTGGTACCTAGGCCACTTTGGATCTGGTTTCTTGTTACTTATCTCTAACAAGATTTCATTATTTCTGGAGTTATTTCTCCACTCTTCTCCAGCAGCATATTGGGCACCTTCCAACCTGGGGAGTTCATCTTTCAGTGTCATGTCTTTTTGCTTTTTTGTACTGTTCATGGGGTTCTCAAGGCAAGAATACTGAAGTGATTTGCCATTCCCTTCTACAGTGGACCGTGTTTTCTCAGTACTTTCCAGCGTGACTGGTCCATCTTAGGTGGCCCTAACGCAGCATGGCTCATAGTTTCATTGAGGTAAACAGGCTATGGTTCATCTGATCAGTTTAGTTAGTTTTCTGTGTTCTTCAGTATTCTTGCTTTGAGAATTCAGTATTCTTGCCTTGAGAACCCCATGAACAGTATGAGAAGGCAAAAAAAATGATACTGAAAGATGAATTCCCCAGGTTGGTAGGTACGCAGTATGCTCTGGAGAAGAGTGGAGAAATAACTCCAGAAAGAATAAAAACACAGAGCCAAAGTGAAAACAGCACCCACTTGTGGATGTGACTGGTGATGGAAGTAAAGTCTGATGCTGTAAAGAACAATACTGCATAGGAACCAGGAATGTTAGGTCCATGAATCAAGGTAAATTGAAAGAAGTCAAACAGGAGATAGCAAAAGTGAACATCGACATTTTAGGAATCACTGAACTAAAATGAACCTGAATGGGTGAATTAATTCAGATGACTGTTATTTCTACTACTGTGGGCAAGAATCCCTTAGAAGAAATGGAATAGCCCTCATAGTCAACAAAACAGTCTGAAATACAGTGCTTGGGTGCCATCTCAAAAATGACAGAGCGATCTCTGTTCGTTTCCAAGGCAAACCTTTCAATATCACAGTAATCCAAGTCTGTGCCCCAACCACTAATGCCAAAGAAGTTGAAGTTGAACAGTTATATGATGACCTACAAGACCTTCTAGAACTAACAACCAAAAAAGATGTCCGTTTCATCATAGGGGACTGGAATGCAAAAGTAGAAAGGAGATACCAGTAGTAACAGGAAAGTTTGGTCTTGGAGTACAAAATGAAGCAGGGCATAGGCTAACAGAGCTTGCCAAGAAACACACTGTTCATAGTAAACACTCTCTTCCAGCAACACAAGAGAGCTCTACACATGGACAGCACCAGATGGTCAGGACCAGGATCAGATTGATTGTATTCTTTGCTTGATTGTATCCTTTGCAGCTGAAGATGGAGAAGCTCTATACAGTCAACAAAACGAGACCAAGAGCTGACTATGGCTCAGATCATGAACTCCTTATTGGAAAATTCACCTTAAATTGAAGAAAGTAGGGAAAACCACTAGACCATTCAAGAAAGACCTAAATCAAATCCCTTATGATTATGCAGTAGAAGTGACAAATAGATTCAGGGATTAGATCTGATAGAGTGCCTGAAGAACTATGAAGAGAGGTATGTGACATTGTTCAGGAGCCAGTGATCAAGACCATCCCTAAGAAGACGGAATGCCAAAAGGCAAAATGGTTGTCTGAGGAAGCCTTACCAATAGCTGAGAAAAGAAGAGAAGCAAAAGGCAAATGAGAAAAGAAAAGATATACCCATCTGAATGCAGAGTTCCAAAGAATAGCAAGGAGAGATAAGAAAGCCTTCTTAAGTGGTCAGAAGAAAGAAATATGGGGAAACAATTGAATGGGAAAGACTAGACATCTCTTCAAGAGAATTAGAGATACCAAGGTAACATTTCATGCAAAGATGGGCATAATAAAGGACAGAACTAGTATGGACCTAACAGAAGCAGAAGATATTAAGAAGAGGTGGCAAGAATACACAAAAGAACTATACAAAAAAGATCTTAATGACCCAGATAACCATGATGGTGTGATCAGTCACCTAGAGCCAGACATCTTGGAGTGTGAAGTCAAGTGGGCCTTAGGAAGCATCACTACGAACAAAAGCTAGTGGAGGTGATGGAATTCCAGCTGAGCTTTTTCATATCCTAAAAGATGATGCTGTGAAAGTGTTATACTCACTATGTCAGCAAACGTGGAAAACTCAACAGTGGCCACAGGACTGGAAAAGGTCAGTTTTCATTCCAATCCCAAAGAAAGGCAATGCCAAAGAATGTTTAATCTACCACACAGTTGTACTCATCTCACACACTAGTAAAGTAATGCTCAAAATTCTCCAAGTGAGGCTTCCAACAGTACATGAACTGAGAGCTTCCAGATGTTCAAACTGGATTTTGAAAAGGCAGAGGAACCAGAGATCATATTGCCAACACCCATTGGATCATAGAAAAAGCAAGAGAATTCCAGTATTTCTGCTTCATTGACTGTGCTAAAGCCTTTGACTCTGTGGATCACAACAAATGTGGAAAATGTTTGAAGAGATGGGAATACCAGTCCACCTTACTTGCTTCCTGAGAAATCTGTATGCAGGTCAAGAAGCAACAGTTACAACCGGACATGGAACAACGGACTGGTTCCAAACTGGGAAAAGAGTACGCCAAGGCTGTATATTGTCACCCTGTTTGTTAATTTCTATGCAGAGTACATCATGCGAAATGCTGGGCTGAATGAAGTACAAGCTGGAATCAAGATTGCCAGGAGAAATATCAATAACCTCAGATATGCAGATGACATGACTGTTACGGCAGAAAATGAAGAACTAAAGAGCCTCTTGAGGAAAATGAAAGAGGAGTGTGAAAAAGCTGGCTTAAAACTCAGCATTCAAAAAATGAAGATCATGGCATCTGGACCCATCACTTCATGGGAAATAGATGTGAAAACAGTGGAAACATGAGAGACTCTTTTCTTGTGCTCCAAAATCACTGCAGATGGTGACTGCAGCCATGAATTTAAAAGACGCTTGCTCCTTGGAAGAAAAGATATTGCAAATCTAGATAGCTTATTAAAAAGCAGAGACATTACTTTGCTGACATATGTCCATTTGGTCAAAACTATGGTTTTTGCAGTAGTATGGATGTGAGAGTTGGACCATAAAGAAAGCTAAGCACCAAAGAATTGATGCTTTTGAGCTGTGGTATTAGAGAAGACTCTTGAGAGTCCCTTAGACTTCAAGATCAAACCAGTCAATCGTAAAGGAAGTCAGTCCTAAATACTCATTGGATGGACTGATGCTGAAGCTCAAGCTCCAGTTTTTTGGCCACCTGAGGTGAAGAAGTGACTCCTTGGAAAAGACCATGATGCTGAGAAAGATTAAAGGTAGCGGGAGAGCAGGACAACAGAGGATGAGATGGTTGGATGGCATCACCAACTTGATGGACATGAGTTTGAGTAAGCTCTAGGAGTTGGTGATAGACAGGTAAGCCTGGCGTGCAACAGCCCGTGGAGTTGCAGAGTTGGACACACAATTGAGCAACTTAACTGATCTCAACAAGATTTTACAGAGACAGTACAGTTCTCGAAATATATCATATTCCTTTTTCTATTTTCCTTCCAGGCCTTAGTATGTGAGATTCCCTTTTCCCTACAAACTCCTAATCCCTAATCATCTTTCAGGTTTTAATTGTTATTTTTCTAAACACTAACCTGGCACATAGTAGGCTCTCTGAAAGTGTTAGATGGGTTTAAAAACAGCCTCTTTGATTGATTAAATGATTATATCAGATGCAGTTTCAAGTTCAGGTCACTAATACATTTTTGCTCCTGTTGCGTGTATTCTGTTTTAGTACTTTCCATATTCTGTTGCAAGTATATATATGTTTTTTTGTGTTTTTTTTGTTTTGTTTTACTTTTCTTTTCACCCTTACCTTGATTTCTTTGGAGACAGAGAACATGGTTTTCCACATTCTTATTTGAACGTCTGGAATATTGGTTGGCACATTAGTAAATGGTTAACAAATGCTTAATGAATAATTCCTTCAAAAGGAGTCTGCTTAAATACTTTTAAATTTTTAGCAGTTTTATCACAGCATAACTTGCACACTGTGAACGTCTCCCATTTTAAGTGTAGAGTGTAAGCTTTAATAGACTGTGATAAAACTGTGTAACCATGACCACAATCCCAATTTTAAAACACTCATTAATCCAAAGAGTTTCCTATGCCCATATATATTCTCCTAGACAACCCAGCCCCAGACAACTACCAATATGCTTTTTTTAAATTGTGGTATTAATAAAATCTATATAAACATACAATTTGCTACATTAGCAATTTTAAATGCATAGTTCAATTTCATAAATTATATTCACACTGTTGTGCAGCTGTCTGTATGTGCTATTTGCAACACTGTTTCATCACCACAAACAGAAACTCTCTGCTTATTAAGCAGTCATTGCTCCCTTCCGCCAGCCCTTAATAACTTCTAATCTACTTTCTGTGTCAATTAATTTGAGTACTGTAGATACTTCGTGTAAGTGGAGTCCTACAATATTTGTCCGTTTGTGTATCATTTATTTCACTTAGCATCATATTTTTAAGGTTCATCTAGATTATAGCAGTTATCAAAATAAATTAATTTCCTTTTTGATTATCCATTCATCTGTTGATAAACTTGAGTTCTTTTCTCCTTTTAGCTGTCATGAATAATTCTCAGTTGGAGACTGGCATATTATTCTACCATTACTTCCTTCTTAAATGATGTGAAGTAGTAGTATGTCATTGTTTTTTTCATTTGCATTTATCTTATGTCCAATGATGTTAAGCATCTTTTCTTTTTCCTTTTCATGCAAGATCTTTACTTGCAGCATGTGGCACCTTTAGTTGCCAGCTGTGGAATCTTTACTTGCACCATGTGAACTCTTAGTTGCCATTCATGGGATCTAGTTTCCTGAACAGGAATCGAACTCAGGCGCCCTCCATTGGGAGCTCTAAGTCTTTGCCACTGGACCACTAGTGAAGTTCCTTGAGCATCTTTTCATGTGCTTTTAGAGTATTTGTGTAACTTCTTTGGAGAAATGTCTGTTCAACTGCTTTGCTCATTTTTTTTAATTGGATTGTCTTTTTGTTGAATTGTTGGAATTTATTATGTATTCTGGATGTTAAACCCTTTGTATGAATATTTTAATATGTGTGTTTAAATGTGTATGATTTACAAATATTTTCTCCCTGGGGATTAACTTTTCACTTCATAATAATGTCTTTCAATGCATAATATGTTTTAATTTTGATAAAGTACAGTTTCCTTGTATTTTCTTTTCTTCCTTCTGTTTTTATTTTCATATGTAAAAGTGACCAATAATCTGGGAAGTTACTGAATGAAGATTAGGAATAAACAAACACTCGATAAAACAAGAAGAGACTGAACCAGAAAACTAAACCATTCCAAGCGCAGCACTGAAAAATTCTACTAACAATATGTGGTTCACTCTCCTGCTGCTTCTCTATGCTCTAGGCTCTCCACTGAGCCAGGATACCGCTTGCCTCTCTTCGATGCTGCTCCTGTCTCTTCTGCTGAATTCGAGCATTTAACTTTGAGATGGTACAAATTCCCCAGATAAAGTCTTTGATTCCCCTGGCAAGGTCCTGCAGAAAGATTTTGACACTGTCAATCATCTCTTTACCACCCAAACTATCAAATAGACAAAGGAGAGAGAAGTATGCTCAGATCTTTCATCATGAAGGACCCGGCAGCTTCGCTGCCACGGCTCTGGCTCCAGCTGGGCCCCTTGCCCACTGCCTGCTGGCTTGGTTCCTCTGAGCCCCTCCATGCCTGGGCACTGCCAGGATCAGGGCCACTACACCCACACTGGATCCCAATTATTTTAAGCTTCCTGTGAAAATGGTTTTCTTTGCCATTATTTGATTTAGGAGTAGCTGGCTTTTTGACCAAAGAGACACCTGGGAAAATCTGCTGGGAGACTTCTAGGAAAACCTTCACCACTCTTGACACTCAAGGTTTCTCTTCTTTGACTAGACATGCACTCTCCAATATGATAACCATAAGGCACAGGTGGCTATTTTAAATTAAATTAATTAAAGTGAAATTAAAAATTCAGTTCTTCAGTCACACTAGTTACATGTCAAGCACCCGGTTTTCGCCATGGGTAGTGGCTGCCATATGGGACAGTGCAGACAGAGTATTTCCATCATTGCAGAAAGTTCTATTGGGTAAGTGCCTGGATATTTTCAGTTTGAATTTGAAACAGTGGTAGCCATCTGAAAAACACTGAAGGGGTTAGGGATCGCAAGTGAAAATGGTGATAAACCTGAGGTTTTGAAAGGTTGGTATCCAATAGCTCAGTTGGTAAAGAATCGACAATGAGGAGACCTGGCTTTGATTCCTGGGTCAGGAAGATCTGCTGGAGAAGGGATAGGCTACCCACTCCAGTATTCTTGGGCTTCCCTTGTGGCTCAGCTGGTAAAGAATCCACTTGCAATACAGGAGACCTGGGTTTGATCCCTGGGTTTGGAAGATCTCCTGGAGAAGGGAAAGGCTACCCACTCCAATATTATGGCCTGGAGAATTCCATGGATTGTATAGTCCATAGGGTCGCAGAGTCTGACATGACTGAGAAACGTTCATTTCACTTCAAAAATCTGTTACCAAATCCAAGTCACAAAGATTTCCCCTCTACTAAGAGTTTTATAACTTTAGCTCATGTTTGTTTTAATCATTATCTAGTTTATATTCATTTTTCCACTTTGGTAAACAGTACTCCTTGGAAGAAAAGTTATGACCAACCTAGATAGCATATTCAAAAGCAGAGACATTACTTTGCTAACAAAGGTCCATCTAGTCAAGGCTGTGTTTTTTCCAGTGGTCATGTATGGATGTGAGAGTTGGACTATGAAGAAAGCTGAGCGCCGAAGAATTGATGCTTTTGAACTGTGGTATTGGAGAAGACTCCTGAGAGTCGCTTGGACCGCAAGGAGATCCAACCAGTCCATTCTAAAGGAGATCAGTCCTGGGTGTTCTTTGGAAGGAATGATGCTAAAGCTGAAACTCCCGTACTTCGGCCACCTCATGTGAAGAGTTGACTCATTGGAAAAGACTCTGATGCTGGGAGGGATTGGGGGCAGGAGGAAATGGGGATAACAGAGGATGAGATGGCTGGATGGCATCACTGACTTGATGGACATGAGTTTGAGTGAACTCCGGGAGTTGGTGATGGACAGGGAG
The DNA here is from genome assembly GCF_023091745.1 of Budorcas taxicolor. Taxonomy (NCBI): domain Eukaryota; kingdom Metazoa; phylum Chordata; class Mammalia; order Artiodactyla; family Bovidae; genus Budorcas; species Budorcas taxicolor. The sequence continues at coordinate 17,486,332 of NC_068927.1, read as the reverse complement.
CCCTGGCATGCTGCGATTCATGGGTTCGCAAAGAGTCAGACACGACTGACCAACTGAACTGAAACAACATATTAGGCACAAATTAACGTAGAGTTCAACAACATGAGGTACCTTCTCTGCACTGTGAAAAATATGTCACTTTTTGAAGTGTTAGTAGTTAATTATTTCACCATATCTTTTATTGGGAATCCCTAGTGGCCTAGATGGTAAAGAATCTGCCTGCAGTGTGGGAAACCAGGGTTCAATCCCTGAGTTAGGAAGATCCCCTGGAGGAGTGTGTGGCATTGCACTCCAGTATTCTTGCCTAAGCAGAAGATATTAAGAAGAGGTGGCAAGAGTACATGGAAGAACTGTACAAAAAAGATCTTCACAACCCAGATAATCATGATGATGTGATCACTAATCTAGAGCCAGACATCTTGGAATATGAAGTCAAGTGGGCCTTAGAAAGCATCACTACGAACAAAGCTAGTGGAGGTGATGGAATTCCAGTTGAGCTATTTCAAATCCTGAACGATGATGCTGTGGAAGTGCTGCACTCAATATGCCAGCAAGTTTGGAAAACTCAACAGTGGCCACAGGACTGGAAAAGGTCAGTTTTCATTCCAATCCCTAAGAAAGGCAATGCCAAAGAATGCTCAAACTACTGCATAATTGCACTCATCTCACATGCTACTGAAGTAATGCTCAAAATTCTCCAAGCCAGGCTTCAGCAATACGTGAACCATGAACTCCCTGATGTTCCAGCTGGTTTTAGAAGAGGCAGAAGAAGCAGAGATCGAATTGCCAACATCCTCTGGATCATAGAAAAAGCAAGAGAGTTCCAGAAAAACATCTATTTCTGCGTTATTGACTAGACCAAAGCCTTTGACTGTGTGGATCACAATAAACTGTGGAAAATTCTGAAAGAGATGGGAATACCAGACCACCTGACCTGCCTCCTGAGAAATCTGTATGCAGGTCCGGAAGCAACAGTTAGAACTGGACATGGAACAACAGACTGGTTCCAAATAGGACAAGGAGTACGTCAAGGCTGTATATTATCACCCTGCTTATTTAACTTATATGCAGAGTACATCATGAGAAATGCTGGACTGGAAGAAACGCAAGCTGGAATCCAGATTGCTGGGAGAAATATCAATAACCTCAGATATGCAGATGACACCACCCTTATGGCAGAAAGTGAAGGGGAGCTAAAAAGGCTCTTGATGAAAGTGAAAGAAGAGAGTGAAAAAGTTGGCTTAAAGCTCAACATTCAGAAAAAAAGATCATGGCATCCGGTCCCATCACTTCATGGGAAATAGATGGGGAAACAGTAGAAACAGTGTCAGACTTTATTTTTTGGGGCTCCAAAATCACTGCAGATGGTGACTGCAGCCATGAAATTAAAAGATGCTTCCTCCTTGGAAGAAAAGTTATGACCAACCTAGATAGTATATTCAAAAGCAGAGACATTACTTTGCCGACTAAGGTCCGCCTAGTCAAGGCTATGGTTTTTCCAGTGGTCATGTATGGATGTGAGAGTTGGACTGTGGAGAAGGCTGAGCGCCGAAGAATTGATGCGTTTGAGCTGTGGTGTTGGAGAAGACTTCTTGAGGGTCCCTTGGACTGCAAGGAGATCCAACCAGTCCATTCTAATGGAGATCAGCCCTGGGATTTCTTTGGAAGGAATGATGCTAAAGCTGAAGCTCCAGTACTTTGGACACCTCATGCGAAGAGTTGACTCATTGGAAAAGACTCTGATGCTGGGAGGGATTGGGGGTAGGAGGAGAAGGGGATGACCCAGGATGAGATGGCTGGATGGCATCACGGACTCGATGGATGTGAGTCTGAGTGAACTCCGGGAGATGGTGATGGACAGGGCGGCCTGGCGTGCTGCGATTCATGGGGTCGCAAAGAGTCAGACATGACTGAGCGACTGAACTGAACTGATTCTTGCCTAGAGAATCCCATGGACTGAGAAGCCAGGCAGGCTACAGTTCGTAGGGTCACAGAGTTGAACACAACTTAAGCAACTTAGCGTACACGCATCTCTTAATTCCAGTTAGAAAGGAGTCTTATCATTCAGTGCTACCCAATATTACAGGGGAAAAAAACTGACTCATAACTTAAAGGAATCTTTTAGAAATTTTATAGTTGATCCTTCTATCTATAGAGAAAAGTATGGTTTAAACAGTAAAGTTACAAACCAGAAGGACTCAATTGACCAACTTTGTAGACCTTGGGTGAAAAAAAGGTTGAAATCTTCCTCCATTTTTATGATCAGAAATCCTTTTCTCTACATCACAAAGGGACTTTAATCTTTAATTCACTGTTCATTAACTTCTTTTCTGTTCAGGATTATGTTATAAATTGCAGCACAAATAACTCAGGAACTATAATTTTTGCTATTTTACTCTCTCTGAAACATCTCAAAATAATACTGATCCTTCATATTTGTACATATAGATTTCTGAGAAATGCAGGCTGTCCCTCACACGTTGTTGTTCAGTCCCTAAGTTGTATCTGACTCTTTGTATCCCCATGGACTATAGAAAGTCAGACTTTGCTGTCCTACATTATCCCTGAGAGATTGCTCAGATTCATGTCCATTGAGTTGATGATACTGTCTTACTCTCATCCTCTGCCACATCCTTCTGCTTTTTCCTTCAGTGTTTCCCAGCATCAGGGTCTTTTCAAATGACTTGGCTTTTCACGTTAAGTAGCCAAAGTATTATAGCTTCAGCTTCAGCATCAGTCCTTCCAATGAATATTCAAGGTTGATTTCCTTTAGGTTTGACTTGTTTGATCTAGTTGAGGGAAGGACTTGGATTACTGTGATGTTGAATGGTTTTCCTTGGAAAGCAACAGAAATCATTCTGTAATTTTTGAGACTGCACCCAGGTACTACATTTCAGACTCTTTGCCTGACTATGAGGGCTACTTAATTTATTTTAAGGGATTCTTGCCCACAGTAGTAGATCGTCATCTGAATTAAATTTGCCCATTCTTGTTCATTTTAGTTTACTGATTCCTAAGATGTCAGTGTTCACTCTTGCCATCTCTGGCTTGACCCCATCTAATTTACCTTGATTCATGGACCTTATTATATTCCAGATTCCTGTGCAATATTGTTCTTTATCACTTTGAACTTCACTTTCACCACCAGACACATCCACAACTGAGCATCATTTCCACTTCAGCCCAGCACCTTCATTCTTCTGGAACTATTAGTAATTGTCCTCCACCCTTCCTCGATAACATATTGGATCCTTCTGACCTGGGAGGCTTATCTTCCAATATCATATCTTTTTGCCCCTTTATACTGTTCATGGGGTTCTTGTGACAGGAATACTGATGTGGTTTGCCATTCCCTCCTCCAGTGGACCACATTTTGTCAGAGCTCTTCACTTTGACCCATCCATTTTGGGTGGCCCTGTATGGCATGGGCCTCATACATTATTTTATTCAATTCTTAAGGAGTAGATACAATGGTGTTTTACAGCAAGCCTGTCTCAGCCTCTAAGAGCTGATTGCTAAATTTTCAGATACAAGTTTCATAAAATTGGATACTAAGTTTCATAACTTAAAATCACATAAGTTATGTTTGAAGCAAAAGTAGTAAAAAAAACTTTAGGTCAGCATATCCTATTTACTTTACCACAAATTCTGTCAATCAGAGATTTTTCCTCTACTTTGTAGCTATTACTAGTCTAACTTTATTTTAATTTTTATTTTATGTTATAGTTGATTAATCATGTGTTATTTTCAGGTGCAGAGCACATTATTCACTTATGTATCTGTTCCTTTTCACATTTTTTTCCCCATTTAAGTAATTACAGAATATTGAGCAGAGTTCCCTGTGCTATAGAATAGGTTCTTATTGGTTATTTGTTTTAAATATAGCAGTGTATCCCATGTCAATACCAATTTTCAACCCATCTCACCCCCACAACACTTCCCCCCAGTAGCCATAAATTCAATCTATCAATCTGTGAGTCTGCCTCTGTTTTATAAATCAATTCATTTGTATTATGTTTTTTAGATTCTGCATGTATCATATTATATTCGTCTTTTTCTGTCTGACTGACTTGACTTAGTATGACAATCTCCAGGTCCATCCATGTTGCTGCAGATGGCATTTTTTTTGTTAATGGCTGAGTAATATTCCATTGTGTGTATGGACCACATCTTCTTTATCCGTGTATCTTTCTGTGGGCATTTAGGTTGTTTCCATGCCTTGGTTATTAGAAACAGTGCTGCGATGAATATTGTTGTGCATTTATGTTTTCAAACCATGTTTTTCTCTGGATATATGCCAAGAGGTGGGTCTGCTGGATTGTATGGTAGCGCTATTTTTGTTTTTTTAAGAAACCTCCATTCTGTTCTCCATAGTGGCTATACCAATTTACATTCCCGCCTACAGTGTAGCAGGGTTCCCTTTTCTCCATACCCTCTCCAACATTTATTGTTTGTAGATTTTTTTTATGACAGACATTCTAAAGATATTGTCCCTATATGAGACAATATCTCATTGTAGATTTTTATTTGCATTTCTCTAATATTGATGTTCAGCATCTTTTCACATGCCTCTTGGCTGTCTGCATGTCTTCTTTGATGTTTATTTAGGTCTTTTGCCTATTTTTTGGTCTTTTTTTATACTGAGCCATATGAGCTATTTGGAAATTTTGGAGATTAATCCTTTGTCAATCACATTATTTGCAAATATTTACTTTAATTCTGGGGTTCATCCCATCTGTGGTTTCCTTTGCTGTGCAAAAGCTTTCAGTTTAACCAGGTCCAATTTTTTGTTTTTATCTCCATTGCCCGATATAACAGATCAAAAAAAGATACTACTGTGATTTTTATGAAAGAATATTCTGCTTATGTTTTCCTTTAAGACTTTAATAGGATCCAGTCTTACACTTAGGTCTTTAATTCATTTTGAGCTTATATTTGTGTGTAGTATAAGGGATTTTCCTAGTTTCCTTCTTTTACATGTAGCTGTCCAGTTTTCACAGAACCATTTGTTAGGGAGACTGCCTTTTCTTCATTCTGTACTCTTGCCTCCTTTCTTGTAGATTAATTGACCATAAGTGTGTGAGTTTATTTCTGGACTTTGTATCCTATTGTACTGATCTACATTTCATTTTATGTGCCAGTGTTGTACTATTTTGATGACTGTAGCTTTGTAGTATACTCCAAATTCAGGGAGCCTAATTCTTCCAGCTCCGTTTTTCTTTCTCAAGATTGCTTTCTCTATTTGGGGTCTTTTGTGTCTCCATACAAGTTTTAAGATTTTTTTGTTCGATAAAAAATGCCATTGGTAATTTAATAGTAATTGCAGTGAATCTGTCGATTGCCTTGGGTAGTATAGTCCTTTTCACAGTGTTGATTCTTCCAATCTAAGAACATGGTATATCTTTCCATCTATGTGTCATCCTTAGTTTCTTTATCAGCACCTTATAGTTTTCTGAGTGTAGGTCTTTTGCCTCCTTTGGTGGGTTTAGTCTTAGATACTTTATTGTTTGTGATATGCTAGTACATGGGATTGTTTCTTTAGTTTCTCCTTCTGACCTTTTGTTATTACTGTATAGAAATGCAGTAGATTCTAGTGTATTAATTTTGTATCCTGCAACCTTAACAAATTCATTGATGAGCTCTAGGAGTTTGCTGGTTGCATCTTTAGAACTTTTGATGCATAGTAACATGTCATATACAAACAGTGAAAGTTTTGCTTCTTCTTTTCCAATTTTAATTCCTTTTCTTTCTTTTTCTTCTCTGGTTGCCATGATTGTGCTTTCCAAATCTGTGTTGTATAAAGTGACAAAGGAGAACACCTTTGTTTGTCTTGTTCCTGATCTTAAGGGAAATGTTTTTCAGCTTTTCGCCGTTAAGCTCAATGTTGTCTGTAGATTAGCCATTAATGGTCTTTATTATGTTGAAGTAGGTTTCCTCTGTGCCTACTTTCTAGAGAGTTATTACCATACATGGATGTTGACTTTTGTTGAAAGCATTTTCTGCATCTATTGAGGTGATCATATGCTTTTTTTCTTTGGTTTGCTAATGTAGTGTATAACTTGCATATAGTAAGGAATCCTTGCATCCCTGGGATAAATCTCACCTGATCATGGTGTATGAATCCTTTTAAAGTAGTGTTAGATTTGAATTGCTAGTATTTTGTTGAGGATTTTTGCCTTCGTGATCATCAGTGATACTGACCTGTGTTTTTCCTTTTCTGCGGTATCTTTGGTTCTGCTATCAGGCTGATGTTGGCTTCTTAGAATGGGTTTGGGATTGTTCCTTCCTCTGCAATTTTTGGAAGAGTTTAAGAAGGATAGGTGTCAGCTTTTCTCTAAATCTTTGATGGAATTTGCCTCTGAAGCAATCTGCTCCTAGACTTTTGTATGTTGGGAGCTTTTTAACCACAGTTTCAGTTTCAGTACTTGTGCTTGATCTGTTGATATTTTCTGCTTCTTCCTGGTTCAGTCTTGAGAGATTGTACCTTTCTAAGAATTTGTCCATTTCTTCAAGGTTGTCTGTTTTACTGGCATATAGTTGCTTGTTGTATTCTGTTATGATCTTTGTATATATTTTGTGTCCATTATAACTCCTCCTTTTTCCTTCTGATTTTGTTGATTTGAGCCCTCTCCCTGTTTTTCTTGATAAGTCTGTCTGAAGATGTATTGATTTTGTTTATCTTCTGAAAGAACCAGCTTTTAGTTTTATTGATCTTTTCTATTGTTTTCTCGGTCTCTGTGCCATTTATTTCTGCTCTGATCTTTATGCTTTCTTTCCTTCTGCTAACTTTGGATTTTCTTTTTGTTCTTTCTCTAGTTGCTTTAGGGGTTTTTTGTGATTTTTCTTGTTTCCTGAGGTAAAATTGTATTTACATAAACTTCCTTCTTAGAACTACTTTTGATGCATCCCACAATTTTTGGATCATTGTGTTTTTGTTTTCATTTCTGTCTAGGTATTTTTTTATTTCCTCTGATTTCTTAATGATCCATTGGTTGTTTAGTAGCATAATGTGTAACCTCCATGTGTTTGTGTTTTTTACTTTTTTTTTTTTTTTACTAATAGTTGATTTCCAATCTCATAGTGTTACTGTAAAAAAAGATACTTGATATGATTTCAGTTTTAGAAACAGATTATTGACTGGAGATGTATTAATACATCTTTTGTTATTCCAACATTATTGACCAGAGACATATCAATACATTTTAGAGAGTGATACAATTAACATCACCATGCAAAGTTGTTAGAGCTTAAAATCTTTAAGGTTCATTATACAACTTAGAATTTTCATTATCATTCACAGTTAGCTCCATTAGATTTCTGTTTCAACCTTGAGTGCAATAAATGCAGTAAATGCATTTTTGCAATAAATGCAAATTTATTACCATAAAATTTTCAGAAACTGACACATCATGAAATTTTTTGTGAAAAACAGCTTTTTAGTGAATTTTATGCTGATACTTTCACTGATTATCCAGTCAACATATATACTAGACTTTATTTTTCTGGGCTCCAAAATCACTGCAGATGGTGATTGCAGCCATGAAATTAAAAGATGCTTACTCCTTGGAAGGACAGTTATGACCAACCTAAACAGCATATTCAAAAGCAGAGACATTACTTTGCCAACAAAGGTCTGTCTAGTCAAGGCTATGGTTTCTCCAGTGGTCATGTATGGATGTGAGAGTTGGACTATAAAGAAGGCTGAGTGCCAAAGAATTGATGCTTTTGAAGTGTGGTGTTGGAGAAGACTCTTGAGAGTCCCTTGGACTGCAAGGAGATCTAACCAGTCCATTCTAAAGGAGATCAGTCCTGGGTGTTCATTGGAAGGACTGATGCTGAAGCTGAAACTCCAATACTTTGGCCACCTGATGCTAAGAGCTGACTCATTTGAAAAGACCCTGATGCTGAGAAAGATTGAGGGCAGGAGGAGAAGGGAACGACAGAGGATGAGATAGTTGGATGGCATCACCAACTCGATGGACATGGATTTGGGTGGACTCCGGAAGTTGATGGTGGACAGGGAGCCCTGGCGTGCTGTGGTTCATGGGGTTGCAAAGAGTCACATGACTGAGCGACTGAACTGAACTGATATATACTAGTGTTTCAGAAGTAGATGGTTCTTCACAATGTAGTTCTGATACAGGCAATATGAAGATTAGACCAACAAAAGGACAAAAAACTTTGTGATTGATTCTAATATGGAAAGTGAAAATAAAACTCAGTCTGGAGAAGACTTTATGGGTGTTTTAGGTTAATACTAAATCTATTTAGGTTAATACTGAATGTATTAACCCAGAAGTGTTAGTGAAATAACAGAATTAATTCTGAGCTGGCCAATATAAAAATCATTAGCCACAGGCATTAGTTTCTGCAGAAATTCCCCTGTCAATAATGAGTTAAATTTTGGCCCAGCATGTGATCAATCCTGGAGAATGTTCCATGTGTAGTTGAGAAGAATGTACATTCTGCTTCTCTGTAAATGTCAGTTAAGTCCAACTTAATGGATTGTTTAAGGCCTGTGTTTCCTTATTAATTTTCTGTCTGGATTATCTATCCATTGATGAGTGAGATGTTAAATTCCCTTAGTAGTATTGTGTTACTGTCAGTTTCTCCTTTTACAACTGTTAATATTTGCCTGTGCACATGTACTCTATGTTTGGTGCATATATACTTAAAATTGTTAAATCTTATTGGATTGATCTCTTGATCATTATGTAGTGTCCTTTGTCTCTTATAACAGTGTTTATTTGAAAGTTCATTTTGTCTGATATATGAGTGTTGCTACACCCACTTTCCTTTCATTTCCACTTGAATGGAATACCTTTTTCCATCCTCTTACTTTCAGACTATGTGTGCCCCTAGATCTAAAATGGGTTTCTTGTACACAGAAAATGTATGGATCTTGCTTTTATATCCATTCCACCAATCTGTGTCTTTTTGTTGGAGCATTTAATCCATTTCATATAAGGTAATTATCAATATATATGTTCCTCTTGCAATTTTGTTAATTGTCTTGGCTTTGTTTTGTAGGTCTTTTTTTTACCTTCCTCTTTTATTCTCTTCTCTTTTGATTAGATGACTAACTTTAGTTTTGTGTTTGGATTCTTTTTGTGTGTAGGTATCTTTTGTAGATTTTCATACTACCATGACATTTGATACAGCAGTCTATATATAAATAATTGTTTTAATTTGCTGGCCTTTTAATGTCAAGTGTATTTCCAGTATCCTTCATCTGTGCTGCCTTCTTCTCACAGTTGCTAGTTTTGATATCATATTTGTATGCAGATAATTTCCTACCTTTACTTTATGTTTGCCTTTACTGATAAACTTTTCCATTCATAATTTTCTTATTTCTAGTAATGGTCTCTTCTTTTCCACTTAGAAAATTTCCTTCAGTATTTCATGCAAAGTTGGTCAGGCAGTGCTGAATTCTCTTAGCTTTTGCTTGTCTATAAAGCTTTTGATTTCTCCATAGAAACTGAATGAAGGCCTTTGACGATTTGATTTCTCCATCGAATCTGAATGAAGAATATTCATGTAGAATATTCTTGCTTGTAGGTTTTTCCCTTTCATTACTTTAAATATTTCATGCAGTTGCCTTCTGGCCTGCAGAGTTTCTGCTGAGAAGTCAATTGATCCTTATGGGAGTTCCCCCTGTAAGTTATCTGTTGCTTTTCCCTTGTTGCTGTAAAAAAAATTTTTTTTTCTCTTTAGTGTTTGTCAGTTTGATTACTATGTGTCTCAGTGTATTCCTCCTTGGGTTTATCTTGCTAGGCACTCTCTCTGCTTCCTGTACTACGGTAACTATTTCTTTCCTGTGTTAGGACAGTTTTCAGCTATTTTCTCTTCAAATATTTTCTCAGGTCTTTTCTTTCTCTGTTTTCCTTCTGGAATCCCCATAATGTGAATATTGGTGCATTTAACGTTTTCCCAGAGGTCTCTTGTGGGCTTCCCTCATAGCTCAGTTGGTAAAGAATCCACCTGCAATGCAAGACAGCCTGATTCAATTCATGGGTCTGGAAGATCTGCTGGAGAAGGGATAGGCTACCCACACCATTATTCTTGTGCTTCCCTTGTGGCTCAGCTTGTAAAGAATCTCCCTGCAATGTGGAAGACCTGGGTTCAATCCTTGGGTTGGGAAGATCCCCCAGAGAAGGGAAAGGCTACCCACTCCAATGTTCTGGCCTGGAGAATTCCGTGGACTGCATAGTCTATGGGGTCTCAAAGAATCGGACACAACTGAGTGACTTTCACTTTCAGAGATCTCGTAGCCTGTCTTCATTTCTTTCACTCTTTTTTCTTTAGTCTGTTTTGCAGCAGTGATTTTGTGATTTTGGTATTTTTCTAAGAAACTCACATCCTTCTACTCTACCACCTTGAAGCAACTCCTTAGCTCCTGTATTTAGATCGATTCATTTTTAGTGAATTTTCCCACATGATATGAGTTAGAGATCCACTAGATTTCTTTGCATGTGGAAATCTAGTAGCCCCAACATTGTCTATTCAAAACTCTTATTTCTCTATCAGATGGACTTAAAATGCTTGTCAGTTGTCCTTGGATGTGTGTTTATTTCTATATTCTCAATTCTGTTTTGTTGGTCTGTATGTCTGTCCTTATGCCAGTACCACACTGCAGTATTTTTTGTTTTAATTGAGATATCATTGACATACAACATTATATTAGTTTTAGGTATACAACATAATAATTTCATACACACACACACTGCAAAATAATTATAACAATAACCTTAGTTAACATTTATCACCACACATAGTTATATCTTCTTGTGTTGAGAAGTGTTAAAATCTGTTCTCTAAGCAAATGTCAAATATACCACACAAGATTATTGACTATATTCACCATACTGCACATTACATTCCCAGGACTCATTTGTAACTGAAACTTTTTATCTTTTGAACACCTTCACCATTTTTGCACATCCTCCACCCTTGCAACCACCAATCTGTTCTCTGTATCTCTGAGTTCAGCCTTCTTTTAGATTCCACATGTCAGTGAGATCATATGATATTTGCCTCTCTGTGTCTGGCTTATTGCACTCAGCATAATGCCCTCCAGGTCCATCCATGTTGTAAAAAATGGCAGAAATTTCGTTTGTTTAATAGCTGAAAAATATTTTATTGTATATACAGTAAGTCCCCTCCGTATTGACCCTTCAAGTTGTGTACTTTCAAAGATGCAAACATACATTCACACGTCCCATAACTGGCATACATGTGTGTAGTGTACATTGTCACATTCATATGCCCTGTAGAAGTGGTTGTGCTTTTATATACTTTGCTGTACACGATATGCAGATGACACCACCCTTATGGCAGAAAGTGAAGAGGAACTAAAAAGCCTCTTGATGAAAGTGAAAGTGGAGAGTGAAAAAGTTGGCTCAAAGTTCAACGTTCAGAAACCGAAGATCATGGCATCTGGTCCCATCACTTCATGGGAAATAGATAGGGAAACAGTGGAAACAGTGTCAGACTTTATTTTGCTGCTGCTGCTAAGTTGCTTCAGTCTTGTCCAACTCTGTGCGACCCCATAGATGGCAGCCCACCAGGCTCCCCCACCCCTGGGATTCTCCAGGCAAGAACACTGGAGTGGGTTGCCATTTCCTTCTCCAACACATGAAAGTGAAAAGTGAAAGTGAAGTCGCTCAGTCGTGTCCGACTCTTAGCAACTGCATGGACTGCAGCCTACCAGGCCCCTCCATCCATGGGATTTTCCAGGCAAGAGTACTGGACTGGGTTGTCATTCCCTTCTCCAAGGAGACTTTATTTTGGGGGGCTCCAAAATCACTGCAGATGGTGACTGAAGCCATGAAATTAAAAGACGCTTACTCCTTGGAAGAAAAGTTAAGACCAGCCTAGATAGCATATTGAAAAGCAGAGACATTACATTGCCAGCAAAGGTTCATCTAGTCAAGGCTTTGGTTTTTCCAGTAGTCATGTATGGATGTGAGAGTTGGACTGTGAAGAAAGCTGAGCACCGAAGAATTGATGCTTTTGAACTGTGGTGTTGGAGAAGACTCTTGAGAGTCCCTTGGACTGCAAGGAGGTCCAACCAGTCCCTCCTAAAGGAGATCAGTCCTGGGTGTTCATTGGAAGGACTGATGCTAAAGATGAAACTCCAATACTTTGGCCACCTCTTGCGAAGAGTTGACTTATTGGAAAAGACTCTGATGCTGGGAGGGATTGGGGACAGGAGGAGAAGGGGATGACAGAGGATGAGATGGCTGGATGGCATCACTGACTCGATGGACGTGAGTTTGAGTGAACTCCGGGAGTTGGTGATGGACAGGGAGGCCTGGCATGCTGCGATTCTTGGGGTCACAGAGTCAGACACGACTGAGCGGCTGAACTGACTGACTCATTCTTAAAACATGAATTGTTCAACCATTGGTACAATTCTAAAAAGCAAGGACAAGATCATGGAACATGTGATGTTTGTTATGCCTGTGGTCTGTGGTATAGTCAATAATGTCGAAAGAACCTTGAAAAACTGACTGAGGAGATGGAGAAATTTTTCAGTGTATGGATGCAGGATCAACTTTATGTAGAGTCCCATTGAGCTTAATGCTGGATTCAACAGAAAGGTAAAAGCCTTTAAAGAGGTTTGAAGAGGAATGTTAAAAAATTAGTGGATCCATCTTTTAATTCAAGTCATAGTTGGTTTCATCAGTTCAAGACTCATCCTCTGACGCCCTCTTCTCCTGCCTTCAAATCTTTCCAGCATCAGGGACTTTTCCAGTGAGTTGGCTGTTTGCATCAGGTGACCAAAATACTGGAACTTCAGCATCAGTCCTTCCAACGAGTATTCAAAGCCGATTTCCTTTAAGATTGACTGCTTTGATCTCACTGTTAAAGGGACTCTCAGGGGTCTTCTCCAGCACCGCAGTTCAAAGGCATCAATTCTGTGGCACTCTGCCTTCTCTATAGTCCAGTTCTCACAACTATACGTGACTACTGGTAAGACCATAGCTTTGACTATATGGACCTTTGTTGGCAGAGTGATGTCTCTGCTTTTCAATACACTATCTAGATTTGTCTTAGCTTTCCTGCAAAGAAGCAAATGTCTTCTAATTTTGTTTGTTCAGTCACCATCCTCAGTGATTTTTAGAGCCCGAAAAGAGGAAATCTGTCACTACTTCCACATTTTCCCCCTCTATTTGCCATGAAGACCTGGGGCCAGATGCCATGATCTTAGTTCATTTAACATTTAGTTTTAAGCTGGCTCTTTCACTCTCGTACTTCAACTAATGAAGAGGCTCTTTAGTTTCTCTTCTCTTTCTGCCATTAGAGTAGTATCTGACTTTAGTATCGAGTTAATGCTGGCCTCATAGAGTGTGTTCTCCTGTTTTTTGGAAGATTTTGAGATTTTGGTGGTAATTCTCCTTTAAATACTTACTTAAATCCAAAGAAGCCATCTGCTTGGATTTCTTAGTTGAGAAATTTTTGATTGATAATTCAGCAGTTTTACTTGTTATAGATCTGTTGAGATTTTCTATTTCTTCTTCAGTCAGTTTGGTAATTTGTGTGTTTCCAGGAGTTTGTCAATTTCATCTAGGTTATCTGATTTGTTGGCATGACAGTTGTTTAAGCTATTTCTCTAAAGGCAGCAATAATGTAACTACTTTAATTCCTGATGTTAGTGATTTACATCCACTCATTTTCCTTTGTCAGTTTAGCTGCAGGTTTGTCAGCTGTTTTCTTGTTTCCAGCAAAGCAACCTTTAGTTTCATTGATTCTCTTATCTAGTCTCCATTTCTTTACTATTTTCTTTCTTTTTGTTACTTTAAATTTAGTTTGGTTTTTTTCCTAATTCCTCAAGGTATATATGAAAATCATCTGTTTGAGATCTTACTTTTTAATATAGGGATTAAATTTACAGCTATATCAAGCCAAAAAGAGCTTCACAGGTGACTCAGTGGTAATGAATCTGCCTGCAATGCAGGAGACACGGACTTAATCCCTGGGTCTAGAAGATCCCCTGGAGAAGGAAATGGAAACCATTCCAGTATTCTTGCTTGGAAAATCCCATGGACAGAGGCTTGGTGAACTACAGTCCATGAGGCTGCAAAGAGTGAGACACAACTTGCATGCTTGCATACATATATACAAGCCATAAGAAGCCACTGGGGAACGTTACATCTGTATTGCTAAGTGAAAAAAAGCCCATCACAAAGGCCTACATATTGTACAATTCCAGTTATATGGCATCCTACAAAAGGCAAAACTAGCAGATCAGTTCAGTTCAGTTGTTCAGTCATGTCCGACTCTTTGCAACCCCATGGACTGCAGCACACCAGGCCTCTCTATCTATCACCAACTCCCAGAACTTATTCAAAGTCACGTTCCTCAGTGATACCATCCAGCCATCTCATCCTCTGTTGTCCCCTCCTCCTCCTACCTTCAAACTTTCCTAGCATCAGGGTCTTTTCCACTGACTCAGTTCTTTGCATCAGGTGACCAAAATATTGGAGTTTCAGCTTCAGCATGAGTCCTTCAATGAATATTCATGACTGATTTCCTTTACCATGGACTGGTTGGATCTCCTTGCAGTCCAAGAGACTCTCAAGCATCTTCTTCAACACCACACTCCAAAAGCATCAATTCTTCAGTGCTCAGCTTTCTTTATAGCCCAACTCTCACATCCATACATGACTACTGGATAAACAGTAGCTTTGACTAGACAGACCTTTGTTGGCAAAGTAATGTCTCTGCTTTTGAATATGCTGTCTAGGTTGGTCATAGCTGTTCTTCCAAGGAGCAAGCATCTTTTAATTTCCTAGCTGCAGTCACCATCTGCAGTGATTTTTGGAGCCCCAAAAGATAAATTCTGTCACTGTTTCCATTGTTTCCCCATCTATTTGCCATGAAGTGATGGGACTGGATGCCATGATCTTAGTTTTCTGAATGTTGAGTTTCAAGCCAACTTTTTCACTCTCCTCTCTCACTTTCATCAAGAGACTCTCTAGTTCTTCTTCACTTTCTGCCATAAGGGTGGTGTCATCTGCATGTCCGAGATTTTTTATGTTTTTCCTGGCAGTCTTGATTACAGCTTATGCTTCATCCAGCCCGGCATTTTGCTTGATAGATTCTGCATATCAGTAATTAAATAAGCAGGGTGACAGTATACAGCCTTGACATACTCTTTTACCTATTTGGAACCAGTCTGTTCTATGTCCAGTTTTAACTGTTGCTTCTTGACCTGCAAACAGATTTCTCAGGAGACAGGTCAGATGGTCTGCTGTTCCCATCTCTTGAAGAATTTTCCACAGTGTGTTATGATCCACATAGTCAAAGGCTTTGGCCTAGTCAGTA
This sequence comes from Budorcas taxicolor, assembly GCF_023091745.1. NCBI lineage: Eukaryota > Metazoa > Chordata > Mammalia > Artiodactyla > Bovidae > Budorcas > Budorcas taxicolor. The sequence continues at coordinate 17,471,002 of NC_068927.1, read as the reverse complement.
AAGCAGAAGTAGATGTTTTTCTGGAACTCTCTTGCTTTTTCAATGATCCAACGGATGTTGGCAATTTAATCTCTGATTCCTCTTCCTTTTCTAAAACCAGGTTGAACATCTGCAAGTTCACGGTCACATATTGTTGAAGCCTGACTTGGAGAATTTTGAACATTACTTTGCTAGCATGTGAAATGAGTGCAATTGTGCAGTACTTGGAACATTCTTTGGCATTGCCTTTCTTTGAGATTGGAATCAAAACTGACCTTTACCAGTCTTGTGGTCACTGCTGACTTTTCCAAGTTTGCTGGCCTGTTGTGGTATATATGAGTGCAGCACTTTCACAGCATCATCTTTCAGGATGTGAAATAGCTCAACTGGAATTCCTACAGCCCACTTGACTTTACATTCCAGGATGTCTGGCTCTAGGTCAGTGATCACACATCGTGGTTATCTGGGTCATGAAGATCTTTTTTGTATAGTTCTGTGTCTTCTTGCTATCTCTTCTTAATATCTTCTGCTTCTGTTACGTCCATACCGTTTCTGTCATTTATTGTGCCCATCTTTGCGTGACATGTTTCCTTGTATCTCTGATTTTCTTGAAGAGATCGCTAGTCTTTTCCATTTTGTTTTCCTCTAGTTCTTTGCATTGATCACTGAGGAAGGCTTTCCTTGCTGTTCTTTGGAACTCTGCATTCAAATGGGTATATCTTTCCTTTTCTCCTTTGCCTTTCACGTCTCTTCTTTTCTCAGCTATTTGTAAGGCATCCTCAGACATCCATTTTTCCTTTTGCATTTCTTCTGCTTGAGTATGTTCCTCTCACTGCCTCCCGTGCAATGGCATGAACCTCCATCCATAGTTCTTCAGGCACTCTGTCCATCAGATCTAATCCCTTGAATCTATTTGTCACTTCTACTGTACAATCATAGGGGATTTGATTTAGGTCATCCCTGAACGATCTAGTGGGTTTTCCTACTTTCTTCATTTTCAGTCTGAATTTGGCAATAAGGAGTTCATGATCTGAACCACAGTCAGCTCCTGGTTTTGTTTTTGCTGACTGTATAGAACTTCTCCATCTTCAGCTGCAAATAATATAATTAATCTGATTTCGGTACAGACCATCTGGTGATCTCCATGTGTAGAGTCTTCTCGTGTTACAGATCCATGATTGCCAGGATTGGGAGTTGAAGGCTTGAATTGATAGAGCACCAAGGATTATTAGAGCAGTGAAAATACTCTGTCTGGTATCATAATGATGGCTACATGTCATGATACCTTTGTCTAAGCTCATAGAATATACACCAAGAGTGAACCTTAATATAAACTACAGGCTTTGGGTAATTCTGTGTCAGTACAGGATCATCAACTTTGACAAACGTACCACTGACAATGGCGATGTTAATAATGGGAAAGCAGTGAACATGTGGGCAGGAACTATATGGGAAATGCGTGTATCTTCCCCCCAATTTTTCTGTGAACCTAAAACTACTGTTTTTAAAAAAAAAGAGTCATACTTCTTGCCGTTGTCGTTCAGTGTTTTATACATGTCAGTTAGGTCTAGTTGGCTTTTTACTGTTGTTTAAGTACTCTGTTTTGTTTTTTATCTTCTGTTTAGATGTTCTGCATTAGACAGTGGAGTATTGAAATCGAGTATTATTGTAGAGCTCTGTTTCTTTCAATTCCTTGAAAAATTGTTTCTCCTACATTGAGACTCTGTTTTGGGGGTAATATATGATTACATCTGTTGCATCTTCTTGACAAATTGACCCTTTTGTCAATGTATACTATCCTCTTTTGTGTCTTGCAACAGAATTTTTTTATTTTTATTGTTTTACTTAAAGTCTATTTTCTCTAATACTAACATAGCTCCTCAGCTCACTTCAGTTAATACTTATATGGAATGTCTTTTGCAGTTCTTTCCCATTCAGCTGATTTGTGGCTTTAGAACTACGTTGTGTCTCTTGTAAACAGCTGTATAGTTAGACCTCTTTTTTTTAATCCATTCTGCAAATCCTTTTGATTAGAGAGTTTAATTGATGAAGAAATGTCTTCATTTCTTTCTTATTTGTTTAGTTGACTTGTAGTGAACTATTTTGCTTCCCTTCTCATTTTCTTCTGCATATGTTTTATAGATTTTGTGTGTTTGTGTTACCATGGGGATTACATTTAAGAATCTAAGGTTGTAATATTATAACTTGAATTGAAACCAACTTAACATAGCATGGAAATAAATTGTGACCCTCAGTGGCAATTAAAACTGCTTTACAGTTGTGAAGGAGATTAAAGATGTTTATCTTCTGAGAAAAAAAATGCTAATTAGCTCATTAATTGTACAGCTAAATGACTAAAATTTTGAGATACTTTTTTCCATGGAAATTTCAAAGTAATCATGTCTAGAGTGTTTATTTTTCAAAAGGATATTTCAAATTAGTGTATGTATTTCTGAAATTTGTTCTTTTTAATGATTTTAAACTCACCCATGTTTATTCATATTTAAAATATTATAAGTTATGAAATAACCTTAAAATGAGTCTCTCGAAAATACATATTTCAATGAAAGGTGAGTACAGACAAGTTGTAGGTTACCCTAATTAGTGGTATTATCAATGTCTGTTTTAATTGGAACCATTTTTCATCTTCTTTGGAAGTAACACATTCATTCGTACACTCCCGAAGAATCCAATTGACCATTAGCCTTCCCTGCTTTTAGGAGTGATGTGTCTTGGTTTATGTAAAAGCTTCTGTCTTTGACATTGTAGCATCAATATTAAACTCCTTTGAGTATTCACCATCCTTAAAAAATTGCCATTTATTGATGCAAAAGCTAAAAATATAGTCTCTGGAGTCAGGCTGCCTGGGTTGTATTCTGGTTCTACTGCTGCTAAGTCACTTCAGTCGTGTCCAACTCTGTGCGACCCCATAGACGGCAGCCCACCAGGCTCCACCATCCCTGGGATTCTCTAGGCAAGAACACTGGAGTGGGTTGCCATTTCCTTCTCCAGTGCATGAAAGTGAAAAGTGAAAGTGAAGTTGCTCAGTCGTGTCCAACTCTTGGCGACCCCATGGACTGCAGTCCACCAGGCTCCTCCATCCATGGGATTTTCCAGGCAAGAGTACTGGAGTGGGGTACCATTGCCTTCTCCGTGCCTCTCACTAACTCAACAGTTGTGGTCAGATTTCTTAACCTCTTGGTACCTGTTTCTTCTGTTAAATGGGGAGGTAGGAAGGGAATAGTATAGCATAGTGACGCAATAGGGGTTTTATGACATTTAAAGGAAATAATACAAGCATAAAACTTAAGTTGTTGTTCAGCTGCTAAGTTGTGTCCAACTCTTTGCAACCCGATGGGCGGCAGCACACCGGGCTTCCCTGCCCTTCACTGTCTCCCAGAGTTCGCTCAGATTCATGTCCATTGACTCAGTGATGCTGTCTAACCATCTCTTCCTTTGCTGCCCGCTTCTCCTTTTGCCCTCAATCCTAGTGAATTGGCCCTTCGCATCAGGTAGCCAAAGTACTGGAGCTTCAGCTTCAACATTAGTCCTTGCAATGGAGGACTAATGTTAGATAAATAGATAAATGAATCTTTACAGATGAATGAATATTCAGGATTGATTTCCTGAATACTGGAAAAACCATGGTTTTTACTATACAAACTTTTGTCCGCGAAGTGATGTTTCTGCTTTTGAACATGCTGTTTAGGTTTGTCATGGCTTTCCTTCCAAGAAGCAAGCATCTTTTAATTTCATGGCCACTGTCACCATCCTCAGTGATTTTGGAGCTCAGGAAAATAGTTTCTGTTTCTATTCCCACTTTTTTCCCTTTCTATTTGCCATGAAGTGATGGGACCAGATTCCATGATCTTTGTTTTTTTAATGTGTTTTATACATAGTAAACACTTAGTTCTTACTAATATCAGTATCATCAGAATTTAATATTTACAAGAAAATGTTGGGTTAATGTGTGCATTTTATAGATAAAGAAACTGAGACTGAGAAATGGTAACTTGCCCATAGTCACACTGTTAACAAGTAATAGGTGAAATTTGAACCAAAGTCCTTCTAGCACCTAAGCCCATGCTCTTGAAAACTATACTCTGCCCTTAGTGGAAGTAGTCTCCTGTTAGCATTTTAGAATGTCGTATGTGGAATCTAGCCTTTTCATTTCATGGATGGAAAAACTGAATTAGCCAAGCACCTTGGTAACTGAACAGTCTTACAAAGCAAAATCTTTCCCATTCGTAATTTATTGTCCTTTCTACTACCTTCAGACATATCTATGTTGACTGAAAAAAAAAAAAAATACACAACCCAGTAGTTGAGAATTATGTTTTGTTTGGCAAACAAAACTAAAGACTTGAGCCTGGGACATAGAATATCAGAGAGCTCTGAGAGACTGGTTCGAAGAGGGAATGGAGGAGCCAGGATATGAGTTTCTACAGCAAATTCCAGGTAGTCCGTCAGTATCTTCAAAAGACTACCATTAATTAAAGAAAACCAGATAGCGCAAGTTAAACGGTTTAGCACTTTTCTATATATGGGAAGATGCAAAAAGCTGGGCTCACTGAAACCATCCCTTTGTTAGGAACCACAGCTATCTGGGACCAGTATCCTGTGCTTTTCTCATCTTGTATCTCCTCAGGGTACACCCTTGGGGAAGCTGCAGCTTCTGCCTGCTGGATGGTGGGCTTTGGTTTCTATCCTGAATTCCCTCAGGGCTCACCTCCAGGGTGACAGTATTGTGATGGCTCCATGACTGTAGCGTCATTTGTTTACCTATATGGCAGGCAATACTTTTTTTCCCTGATACCTTCCTATTCTGAGAATTCTTTAGAACAGATTTCATCATATGCATTTTAATTGTGATATATGCCCAAATTTAAAATGCTGAATATTTGCATCTACATAAAACTTTTCAGTATAAAGACTTTTTCTTGATTAGTGAAACTAATTTTATTTGTACTATCATTTTATGTTTCCTTATTCTTACCAAAACAAGAGTTTGAGCCATTTGGCTACACTTTTTGCTTAAGTGTTGATATTCATGTTTAAATACATTTCTGTTCTTTTCCTGTTAAGGCCTTATTTCAGATGCAGGATTTTAATGATGGAACGAGCCTAGCACCCCCCTTTCCCTAATGTATGGAGTGGATGTTAATAATTGTATAATTCAAAAAAATAGGATTTTTTCTGAATTCCTGCTTTTGAATTTCAAATTATAGTTTTGACTTACTGGGAAATTTATCTTAATAGGTTATTTTGTCTTTTTCTGCTATTTTACCAACATGGTATTAAATAAAATAGTTTTATTTTTAAAGATATATTCTAATTTTTTAAAGCTTTATTAATATGAATATTCATTTAATATTCAGGGACATTATATAAAAATTATACTATATCCATATATAGTTAAATAACCCTATAGTGTTTGTCAGACTCACAGACATAGAAAAGAAATTTATGTTTATCAGAGAGTGGGGTTGGGGAATGGGATAAATCAGTTCCTTCAGTCAGTTCAGTCGCTCAGTCTTGTCCAACTCTTTGCGACCCCATAGACTGCGGCACACCAGGCTTCCTTGTCCATCACCAACTCCTAGAGCTTACTCAAACTCATGTCCATTGAGCTGGTGATGCCATCCAACCATCTCATCCTCTGTCATCCCCTTCTCATCCTGCCTTCAATCTTTCCCAGCCATCAGTTCAGTTCAGTTCAGTCACTCATTCGTGTCCAACTTTTTGTGACCCCATGAATCACAGCACGCCAGGCCTCCCTGTCCATCACCATCTCCCGGAGTTCACTCAGACTCACGTCCATCGAGTCCATGATGCCATCCAGCCATCTCATCCTCGGTTGTCCTTCTCCTGCTGCCCCCAATCCCTCCCAGCATCAGAGTCTTTTCCAATGAGTCACCTCTTCGCATGAGGTGGCCAAAGTACTGGAGCTTCAGCTTTAGCATCATTCCTTCCAAAGAAATCCAAGGTCTTTTCAAATGAATCAATTCTTTGCATCAGGTGGCCAAAGTCTTGAAGTTTCAGTTTCACCATCAGTCCTTCCAGTGAATATTCAGGACTGATTTCCTTTAGGATGGAGTGGCTAGATCTCCTTGCAGTCCAAGGAACTCTCAAGAGCCTTCCCCAACACCACAGTTCAAAAGCATCAGTTCTTCAGCACTCAGCTTTCTTATGGTCCAACTCTTACATCCATACGTGATTACTGGAAAAACCAGAGCCTTGACTAGACGGACCTTTGTTGGCTATAATGTCTCTACTTTTTAATATACTGTCTAGGTTGGTCATAGCTTTTCTTCCAAGGATCAAGCGTCTTTTAATTTCATGGCTGCGGTCACCATGTGCAGTGATTTTGGAGCCCCAAAAGAAAAGTTTATCACTGTTTCCATTGTTTCCCCATCTGTTTGCTATGAAGTGATGAGACCGAATGCCATGATCTTTCCTTTTTGAATGTTGAGTTTTAAGCCAGCTTTTTCACTGTCCTCTTTCATTTTCATCAAGAGGTTCTTCAGTTCTTCTTTGCTTTCTGCTTTAAGGGTGGTATCATCTGTGAATCTGACGTTATTGATATACCTCCCTGCAATCTTGATTCCAGCTTGTGCTTCATCCAGCCTGGCATTTCACATGATGTACTCTGCATATAAGTTAAATAAGCAGGGTGACAATATACAGCCTTGACGTACTCCTTTTCCGATCTGGAACCAGTCTGTTGTTCCATGTCCAGTTCTAACTGTTCCATGCAGTTCTTGACCTGCATACAAATTTCTCAGGAGGCAAGTAAGATGGTCTGCATTCCCATCTCTTTTAAGAATTTTCCACAATTTGTTGTGATCCACACAAAGGTTTTGGCATAGTCAATAAAGGAAAAGTAGATGTTTTTCTGCATTTTAGGATTAGCACTTTAGGATTAACACCTTAGGGTAATTAGCACCTGTCAGGATTGACAGATATACACTTTATATCAATAAGTAAACAAATAAGTGCTACTGTATCACAGATAACAATATTTAATGTCTTACAGTGACCTACAATGGAAAAATCTGAACAAGTGATCTGAATCACTTTGCTATATTCCAGAAACTAACAGAGCATTGTAAATTAACTATAATTTAGAAAAAAGAAAAATGGATCAAGAAATTTATGATTAGGAAAGCTAAAAGAATTAATTTTGGAGCACAGTTGATAATTAATATAAAATAATATTCATAGACTTTAAATTCTGTCCTAAGAATACAGCTCCCAAAGTACAGTAAACAAGGCATTGCCTTATAGAATGTTTTAGAAACATTTCTACCATCATGTACCCTCTGGTGAGTGGGCTAATTTGGATCTCTTCATTTTTATCTCCCCACTCACCAAAGTAGTTGGCAGTTACCTCTATTTGCATAATACAAAGGGAGATTTCAGAATAGGAAATTTAATAAATAGGTCATTATTTTGTTTTATATCCTTAACTAGGGAAAAATTATTAAAAATAATAAGCTGTTCATCATCACTAATTGTTAGAGAAGTGCATATCAAAACTATAATGAAGTATCACCTCACACCTGTCAGAATGGCCATCATGAAAAAATCTACAAACAGTAAGTGCTGGAGAGGATGTGGAGAAAAGAGAACCCTCTTAGGAATGTAAATTGGGAATATAAAATATTGGTGGGAATGTAAATTTATACAGACACTATGGAAAACAGTATGGAGGTTCTTTAAAAAACTAAAATTAGAGCTACCATATGACCTAGCAATGCCACTCCTAGGCATGTACCCTGAGAAAATCATAATTCAAAACGATGTGTACCCAAATGTTCATTGCAGCACTGTTTACAATAGCCAAAAGATGGATGCAGTGTAAATGCCCATCAGCCAATGAACGGATAAGAAGATGTGGTACATGTATACAGTGAAATATCTTTGTTATTTAGTCACTAAGTCGTTTGTGACTCATTATGACCATGGACAGTACCCCAGCAGGTGCCTCTGTCCATGGGATTTCCCAGTCAAGGATAGTAGAGTGGTTTGCCATTTCCTTTTCCAGGGGATCTTTTGACCCAGGGATTGAACCTGCATCTCCTGCATTGGCAGGTGAATTCTTTACCACTGAGCTACCAGGGAACCCACTACAGTGGAATATTACTCAACTATAAAAGTTAGGAACAAAATTGGTCCATTTGTAGTGATGTGGATAGACCTACAGTCTGTCAATACAGAGTGAAGTTAGAAAGGGAAAACAAATATCGTATATTAACACATATCTGTGGAATCTAGAAAAAATGGGTACAGATGATCCTGTTTGCAGTGTAGGAATAGAAATGCAGATGGAGAATGGCCATGTAGACACAGGAAGGAAAGGAGATGGTGGGACAAATTGGGAGAGTAGCATTGACACATACACAGTCAGACAGTCAGAGCGTTAATCGCTTAGTCCGTGTCCGACTTTGCAACCTTGTGGGCTGTAACCCACCTTTGTCCTTGAAATTCTGCAGGCAAGAATACTAGAGTGAGTTGCCAATCCCTTCTCAAGGGATCTTTCCGACCCAGGGGTCTAACATAGGTCTCCTACATTGCAGGCAGATTCTTTACCACCTGAGCCACCATGGAAGCCCATATATATAGTACCATATGTTAAATAAATAGCTAATGGGAATTTGCTCTGTAACACAAGGAGCTCAGCTCAGTGCTCAGCTCAGTGACACACAGGGGTGGGATGGTGGGGTGGGAATTGGGAAGGAAGCTCAAGCATGAGGGGATATATGTATACATAAAGCTGATTCACTTTGTTATACAGCTGAAACTACACAACATTGTAAAGCGGTTATATTCCAGTGATAAATTTTTTTTTAAAAAAGCACATAGTAATCAAAGAATCAGTATATTCAGCAAAGCAGAAAATCATCAGTAGATAAATGTCCTGGAGACATTATTGAAACTTGATGGATATTTAAGCACTGAAATGACAAGGAAAATAATTTATCATTTCTAAAAGAACAATTATTAGAATTGGCAAGAGAAAAAGAAGTCATCATGAAAGTTTATAACCTATAACCTGACCAGCTATTCACAAAGCCTAAATCTATGTTAAAGCAAATTTAGTTAGCTTTCTATATCCTTGACCCTACCTTGGAATCCCCAGCATTACCCTGTCTGTTAGGAACCAGCAGTATCTTATTAAATAATTATAGTTTTTCAGTTCTGATCATGTTCATATTCCTTCACAATATATGTTTCTTATCACTGAAATTCTGTTAAGGTCCTGGCACTTTCTAGGCTCATCTTTAATCACCTAAGTATTTTAATGCATATTTATAGGAACATAACTTGAAAATCAACCTGGATGCTACTTAACATCTGAGAAAAAATATGTAAAGTTATATATATACACTCATAAATTTGCAGTTTATGTTATTTGAAAATGAGTATTTTGAAGAAAGTAAGTATATACTTTACACATGATAATGTGACTTGTTCTTTTTTTCCTGTATGTGTATATGTGTGTTTTTAGCACCTGTGTCTTATTATCACAGTTTGGTTCATGAGCATTTAAAAAAAAACCCAGAAATCAAATATTTCCATGCATGCCACCTATTTTTTATACTCTGCATTCATTTTAAAATTCTGAATTTTCTTTCTGTAAAAAATGTAATCTTGCTATTATATTATAATCATTTTGTATCATACTCAGTTTATTTCTGTGCCTTAATGTCTCTTACATTAATGATGTGTTCTTATGAAAAATATAAAGTGGTATACGTCACATACAGTAAGTCCCCCACATGGAAATGAGTACCATTCCAAAAGCATGTTCATAAGTCTAATTTGTTCATTATGTTCGACAAAGTTAGCCTGGAAACCCAACTTACACAATTGGTTATATAATACTGTACTGTAATAGGTTTATAATACTTTTCACACAAATAATACATGAAAAACAAAGACAAAAATTTACACACACACATTTTTACAGTATAGTACTATGAAAAGTAATAGAGTACAATAGCCTGCATACAGGGACTGACATCCAGTGAACACACAATAAGAATTACTGACTGGAAGAGAGAAATGAGGTGGAAGATGGTAGAACTGAAGGATCATCAGTAATAGGAGACAGAGGACATACTGTTGTTCCACACATGCCTGACATTGTTGGAATGGAGAGTGGCATCTTTGGAAATTCACAACTTAAAGGTTTGTAGATGTATGGGATTGTATTGAAATGTATGTATTATAATGGAAGTGATAAGGGAATGTTTATTTTAGCATGTGTATTTCCAGCTTTATGTTAATAATAACAAAAATATATAAACATGAGTACATTATCTGACATACGTCTCACATGTTTTTTGACAAATGTGATGGAAACGCTGCTACTTCTACCTATATTCTGGGTCTAATTTAGCAGGAAATGCAGTTTTAGAAATTCTGTATAGGAATCATTCAGCACTGAGTCCCACATATTAAAAGTTAAAGAAAACCTTGAATTCTGTGTAGAATCTTCTGCCATTAATTAGTTGTATGACTTGTAATGTTTATATCTTGAGTATGCTATAGCCATCCATGAGTAAATTTTCCAGATGATGGAAGGAGTCATTTTGACTTACTCCCCATTTGAGCTGTCATGATGTGTTCTACTGTGTAATTCAGAAATCAGTGATTTATTTTTATTACTGACCTCAGAGTTCCAGGGTATCGATCAAAATATTTAGTAATCTACTTACCTTTTTTTTTTTTCCCCCATCTGTAGAGTATTATTCATCAGATCCTAAATTACTGCTTTCATTTTTCATGATCAAATGTTTCCGTTTCCTACTAGAAGCAGTGAGTGAGTCTTGGAAGTGAAAACTCTGGAGATAAAGCACTCTGTTCTTCTGGTAGTTATGCATGTTTTACTCTCTTGCCCATCTGCTACACAAAATATACCACTGTCCTAAGCACCTACAGCGTACCACAGTGATAGAAGGGGTATATATAAAAAGTGTACTTGTTTAGGATTGTTTACTGCTCTGTCATTTTTCCCAAGTTATTTCCCCAACATTTAATTCTCACAGTGACCCGTTTCTATGTTCCTGTTGATCATTTTACAGATAAACATAAATAAAACAAGAGAAATTGAGATTCTTTTCTGAAAATGAGGATCATTCACTAAGTTTTGTGAGACAGTTGGATATAACCATTTGTAAAAAAAAAAAAATAAAGTACTGTAGGATCATTGTTGTTTAGGCACTATGTCCTGTCCAACTCTTTGGTGGACAGACCCCATGGACTGCAGCACTCCAGGCTTTCCTGTCCTTCACTATCTCTCATAATTTGCTCAAACTCATGTCCATTGAGTTGATGATGCCACCCAACCATCTCATCTTCTGTCACCCCTACTCCTACTGTCCACAGTCTTTCCCTGCATCAGGATCTGTTCCAATGAGTTGGCTCTTTGCATCAGATAGCCAGAGTATTGGAGCTTCAACTTCAGTCCTTCCGGTGAATATTCAGCATTGATTTCCTTCAGGAATGACTGATTTGATCTCTTTGCTCTCCAGGGGATTCTCAAGAGTATTCTGCAGTAACACAATTCAAAAACATCAGTTACTTGGCACTCGACTTTCTTCATGGTCCAACGCTCAATCCCTACACGACTACAGGAAAAATCATAGCTTTGACCGTCCAGACCTTTGTTGACAGAGTGATGATGTGTCTGCTTTTTAATACACTGTCTAGGTTTGTCATAGCTTTTTTCTAAGGAGAAAGTGCCTTTTAATTTCATGACTGCAGTCACCATCCGCAGTGATTTTAGAGCCCAAGAAAATAAAATCTGTCACTGTTTCCACTTTTTGCCCTTCTTTTTTCCATGAAGTGATTGGACTGGATGCCATGGTCTTAGTTTTTTGAATGTTGAGTTTTAAGCCAACTTTTTCATTCTCATCTACATTTCCAAGGTTATTGATATTATACCTGACCGTCTTGATTCCAACTTGTGAGTCATCCAGCCTGGCATTTTGCATGATGTACTTTGCATGTAAGTTAAATAAGCAGGGTGACAGTATAAAGCTTTGTCATACTTCTATCCCAGTTTTTAACCTGTCCATTATTCCATGTCCGGTTCTAACTTGCTTCTTGACCTGCATACCAGTTTCTCAGGAGACAGGTAAGGTGTTCTGGCATTCCCGTCTCTTTGAGAATTTTCCACAGTTTATTGTGATCTACACAGTCAAAGGCTTTAGCGTAGTCAATGAAGAGGTAGACAAAGTAATAATGTTCTTTGCATTAAAAGGATTCATACAAATTGGCAGCAGGAAAAAAAAAAATACCAGCAAAGAGTGTTCATCTGTGTTCTCTTCCAGGAGTTTTTCAGTTTCAAATCTTATGTGTAGGCCTTTAATCTATTTTGAGTTTGTTTTTATAAATGATGTGAGGAAATATTCTAATCTTGTTCTTTTATATGTACCTGTCCAATTTTCCCAGTACCACTTATTAAAGAGACTCTCTTTTCTGCATTGTATATTTTTATATCCTTTGTCATAGATTAATTGACCATATATAGGGGGTTTATTTCTGGATTCTCTCTTCTTTGCCATTGATCTATGTCTTTTTTAACGTACTGACATGCTCTTTTGATGACTGTAGCTCTACGGTATAACTTGAAGTTAGGGAGCATGACACCTCCTCCTGTCTTCTTTTTTTTCTCAAGATTGCTTTGACCATCTTTGTTTTTTGTGGTTCCATGTAAATATTAGGATTATTCTAGTTCTATGAAAAATATTATGGGTATTTTGATAGAGATTGCATTAAATCTGTAGATTGCTTTGAGTATTATGGATATCTTAATATTCTTTCAATCAAAGCACATGAAGTATCTTTCCATTTCTTTGCATCATTTTCAAATCCCTTCATCCAGTGTTTTATAGTTTTCAGAATACATGTCTTTTACCTCCTTGGTTATGTTTCTTCCTAGGTGTTTTATTCTTTGTGACATGATTATAAATGCGATGTTTCCTTAAGTTCTCTTTCTGTTAGTTCATTATTAGTATATTGAAAATTGATTGACTTCTGTATATTAATCTTGTATTTTGCAGCTTTACTGAATTCATTTCTTATTTCTAATAGTCTTTTGGAGGAGACTTTAATGTTTTCTATACATGGTATCATGTCCTCTGTGAATAATGTCAGTTTTACTTATTCTCTTCCCATTTGGATGCCTTTATTTCTTTTACTTACCTGATTGCTGTGGCTGACACTTCCTGTACTGTGTTAAATAGAAGTGGCAAGAGTGGGCATCCTTCTTGTTCCTGATTTTATGAGTATGATGTTAGCTTTGTGCTTGTCATAAATGACTTTTATTATGTTGAAACATGTTCCCTCTATGCTGCTTTGATGAGAGTTTTTATCATGAGTGGTTATTGAATTTTGTCAAATGCTTTTTCTGTATCAACTGAGATGATTGTGTGATTTTTACACTTTTCTAATGTGGCGTATTACACTGATTAATTTGTGAATATTAAACTATCTTTGCATACCTAGATAAGTACCTCTTGATTATAGTATGTGATTATTTGTATATATTGTTGAATTTTATTTGTTAGTATTTTGTTGAGGATTTTTGCATCTATATTCATCAGAGATGCTGGCCTATAATTTTCTATTGGAGTGTCTTTCGTTTCAGTATCATGTTAATGGTGGCTTCATAGAATGAATTTGTGAGTGTTCCACAAACAAATCCTACTATTCCTCATAGTAGTCTCTTATGATTCTTTGTATTTCTGTGTTGTCTGTTGTAACTTCTCCGTTTTCATTTCTAATTTTATTGATTTGAGTGTTCTCCCGTTTTTCCTTGATGTCTGGCTAACAGTTTGTCTATTTTGTTTATCTTCTCAAAAAGCTAGCTTTTAGTTTTATTGATCTTGGCTACAGTCTCCTTCATTGCTTTTTCATTTATTTCTGTTCTGATTTTTATGACTTCTTTGCTTATACTAACTTTGGGTTTGTTGTTGTTGTTCTAATTGCTTTAGGTGTACAGTTAGGTTGCTTATTTGATGTTTCTCTTGTTTCTTGAGGTAGGCTTATATTGCTCTAAACTTCCCCTTGAACAGTGTTTTTACTGAATCCCACAGGTTTGGGGTTTTTGTGTTTTCATTATCATTTGTTTCTATGGATATTTTTATTTCCTTTTTTATTTCTTCAGTGATCCATTGGTTTTTCAGAATCTTGTTGTTAACCTCCATGTGTTTGTGTTTTTTTATGGTAATTTTTTTCCTGTGGTTGATATCTAATCTTACAACATGTGATCAGAAAAGATACTTGAAATTATTTCCATTTTTAAAAATTTACCAACACTTAATTTGTGACCCAGGATGTGATCTATCCTGGAGAATGTTCCATATGCACTTGAGAAAAATGTGAAATCCATTGGTTTGGGGTGAAATGCTGTGAACCACCTTGAAAATCTGGAATTTCATGGTTCATGTGCTGTTGAAGCCTGACGTGGAGAATTTTGAGCGTTACTTTACCAGCATGTGAGATGAGTGCAATTGTGTGGTAGTTTGAGCATTCTTTGGCGTTGCCTTTCTTTGGGATTGGAATCTAAACTGACCTTTTCCAGTCCTTGGCCACTACTCAGTTTTCCAAATTAGCTGGCACATTGAGTGCAGCACTTTCACAGCATCATCTTTTAGGATTTGAAAGAGCTCAACTAGAATTCCATCACCTCCACTAGCTTCATAGTTTATAGTCCATCACTTCCACTCGTTCATAGTGATGCTTCGTAAGGCCCACTTGACTTCACATTCTAGGATATCTGGCTCTAGATGACTGATCCCACCATCATGATTATCTGGGTCATGAAGCTCTTTTTTGTATAGTTCTTCTGTGTTCTTGCCACCTCTTCTTAATATCTTCTGCTTCTGTTAGGTCTATACCATTTTTGTCCTTTATTGTGCCCATCTTTGCATGAAAAGTTCCCTCGGTATATCTAATTTTCTTGAAGAGATCTCTAGTCTTTACCATTCTATTGTTTTCCTCTATTTCTTTGCAGTGATTACTGAGAGAGGCTTTCTTATCTCTCCTTGCTATTCTTTGGAACTCTGCATTCAAATGGGTATATGTTTCCTTTTCTCCTTTGCCTTTCACTTCTCATTTTTGGTAGCTATTTTTAAGGCCTCCTCAGACAATCATTTTGCCTTTTTGCATCTCTTTTTCTTGGGGATGGTCTTGATCACTGCCTCCTGTACAATGTCATGAACCTCTGTCCATGGTTCTTCAGGCACTCTATCAGATCTTTTCCCTTGAATCTATTTGTCACTTCCCCTGTATAATCATAAGAAATTTGATTTAGGTCTTACCTGATTGGTCTAGTGGTTTTCCCTACTTTCTTCAATGTAAGTCTGAATTTGGCAATAAGGAGTTTATGATACATGTATGGGTCACTTCACTTCAAGAGGTACACAAATGGGCAAAAGACAACTTTGATTCAGTCTCAAGAGCTTGAAGCAAGACACAGAGTCCTAAATGAATAGTGGAATATGATTAGCAAAAGTAGTTTGTTGTTAATGGCGAACGTGATCAAGACAGACATAGGCTATGTGTAGCAACCCCTGGTATTAGTGGAGGACTAGCAGAAGTACCTGTGAACAGTGGTTCAGTCAGAGGGCATATGCTTTGCCCCACCCTCAGAGGTTCTTACGGAGAAGGCAATGGCACCCCACTCCAGTACTCTTGCCTGGAAAATCCCATGGATGGAGGAGCCTGGTAGGCTGCAGTCCATGGGGTTGCAAAGAGTCAGACACGACTGAAGTGACTTAGCAGCAGCAGCAGCATTAAGTTCCTAGGTGATGTTGAGTCTGTGGGACTGGGAGCCATACTTTGGGAATACTGCATTAAAGAACCTGTGGTTTACAGTGTTAATGGGTAATCTGGCCAGAACAATGAGTTGTAATTTGATTAGATGATATCACAGGTCAGTTCATTTCAAGATACTGAAAATGTTATGAATGTTTAAGAGAAAACATAAATGTGACCCTTGCTCATATATATCTTCTTTGTCCTCTGCTTAATTAAAACCAGAAAAATTATTACATCAAAATTCATTATAGTCCATTTTGATGAAAACTATTTTAGTGTTTTCTTGATTGTAAAATTAATACTTTGGGGAAAGTCAGTTTGAATCATGTCTATCTCATTAAAATAATCTGTTTTAGAGAAGAATTTCATTTGAAATTTGGTTAAGATTAACATCAGATGGAAATTAACATGTGGTTAGTGTGAACTTTAGTCTCTAGCAGTCCTGACATTCAAAAGGCCAAATTTTATGTCACATTTTATAAAATGAGTGAATCAAAATGTGATTCCTTCTGTTACAATTTCACTTGAACCTTTGAGAAGTAATTTATCTCTCAAAGAAACTTGAGATAGATAGGTAACATGCTGAAATCCTGAGGAGAAGACAGTCTGAAGTTAATAATTCCTGGGACTTCTTTAAGAAATGTATGCTAAGTATTTTCCTGAAACTACTTTCTTCCTCAAACGTAATAACTTACTAAAAAAGTAAGAAATTCCTGTCATCTGAGGTTTAAAAACAAAAAAGATATATAGATTATAAAAGACACAGGCTATGAAAATATTCTAGGTTAAAGGAGATTAAAAATAACTGCAAGGAGATCCAACCAATATACTGGAAGGACTGAATATTCATTGAAACAACTGATGATGAAGCTGAAGCTCCAGTCCTTCGGCCACCTGGTACGAAGAGCCAACTCCATGGAAAATACCCTGATGCTGGGAAAAATTGAAAGTGAAAGCAGAAGAGGGCAGCAGAGGATGAGATGGTTAGCATCACTGAATCCATGGACATCAATATGACCAAACTCTGGGAGATAGTGGAGGACAGAGGAGCCTGGCATGCTGCAGTCCATGGGGTCGCAAAGAGTTGGAAATGACTTAACTGAAAAACACAGCAAAAATAACAACTAAATGCAGTTCTACTCTTAGACTCTGGATCCTATGTTAGAGGGTCAAAAATGCTACAGATGACATTATTAGGTCAATGAATGAAACTGGAATGTAGATACAGTACAATAGATAAGATTGTGTGAATTAATAGTTGTACTGTGGTTGTTTAAGAGAATATCTGTATTCATAGGAAATGCACACTAAAGTATTTATGGGTGAGAGGCTATAATATATATAATTATGGTTCAGAAAAAAAATGATTTTACAGAGCACACAAATGATCAAATAAATGGCATAAAATGTTAACAGGTCAATCTGTTTAAAATGTGTTCAGGACTTCTTGTACTACTTTTATTATTCAAGTTTAAGTTTAAATAATTTACAAATAAAAAAGGGTTTTTTTTAAATGTAGAAAAGTGAAACGTGGAATTTAAAAGTTTGTTGCCTTTAAGAGAGAGAAAATTTCCTTAGGACATGAAGTTGGAATCTCAGAAACCTTTTCTATCACTGAGGAAGTGTTGTTAAGCGATAAGTATCAAAAAATAGCACTTAAAGAGTCAGCATAAGGAGCACCTTCTTTGATAGAGTTCTAGATTTCTATGGCCATATCTATAAAATATTACTGATAATTCTTACCAAAAGGCATGTTTATGATGTCATGATGTGAGTTAGTTATATGTTTAACAAAGGTTATTTGCCAGTATTAAATTTCAGCCAAGTCATGGCCAAAATACTTGGGGAAATAGGAAACTACTTGGAAGAAAGAGAAACTAGGAGAAAGGAAAAGTGTAAATCAGAATCTAATCTGAGTATTTTCCCTTTGGGGTAAAAATGAAAGACAGAGACTTATTAACTGTCTTCTTCTGATTAGTCCCAGAATAATCACAATAAAATGATTTGGCTTTTAATGAAGCCTATGATATTGCTAGACCCAGTTTATAAATCACATTTTGCATTTAATTCTTACTTGGCGAGCTCCTGGTTTGTTTTTTTTTCTAACTATGATATATGTTTATGTCCTTGGAAAGCCTTCTCCTTTCCAAGTATTCCTGCCTAGAGTTGCATCTCTCTCTCAGCTGCTTTCACAGTAGTTCAGATGTAC
The DNA here is from genome assembly GCF_023091745.1 of Budorcas taxicolor. NCBI lineage: Eukaryota > Metazoa > Chordata > Mammalia > Artiodactyla > Bovidae > Budorcas > Budorcas taxicolor. Next base: position 17,452,980 of record NC_068927.1, on the reverse strand, counting down.
TACTGCCATATCACAGAGATTTTCTGTACTTCCATTATTAATTCAACTGTTTTATTTAGTGTGACACTCCTATACGTAAGGGTTTGTTATCACACAGAGTATGACCTATGAAAATCATAAGTAATTAAACCATGAAATTAAAGAAACTCATTTTTCTCTATGATATCCCTTTTCCTTGCTGAGGTCAGCTTCCATTGGCTAGATTTTCTTCTCACACAACCTAACTTTTTTTTTTCCTTTTGAATACATTATTGGATACTTGATAGACTTGTTTTAGTTACATATATATCTCTTAATATTGATAGTTAAACCTACGCAAAGAAGGACTTCTTTTATTGTTAACCCTTATATAGCCTTCCAAGTGAAGGTACTACTACCTTGGCACACATTAAATGATACATTAAACCATTGCAAATAAATCCATATTTATTCCAAAGAAATACAAAATAAGGCCCTAAATTTAAAAGCTACATGATTACTTCATTGTGTGAATGTCCCTGTACAGATTTAACTCTATGACATCAAAATTTGTAAACTTCCATCAGGTAGGGGCCGTAGATAGGAGGGAACACTAGAGGAAATGACTCCAAGTTCCTCAGTAACATCATCTCTGGAAGTCAAAGGTCTTTGCAGACCATTGTGCAGCTGTTTAAAAATCAGCCAGTTGGAAATGACATGTGTATTCCCTTCATTTGCTTTTTTATCGATAAAAATATACTGGTTCTTTTTAGAATCTAGATTGCAGAAAGCTTTATAACTCTTGAAATTTGTGCTATATAAAAGACACTTAAAAGTATATGTAAAGACATCCAAAATAAGGCAAATAATAATGGGTTACTATTGACATGCTTAGTTTCCTCCCGTGGCAGCAGTGATAACTGTCTAAGTCACAAGCTACATTGTTTTAAGTGATGATTTTAACATTAAAGCCTTGAAACAAGGTGTTTTTCCAACATTGGATAAATATTTAACCAAAGAAAAGTGAGCAGTTTAAAACCAGTCGTGGTCCAGGTAACAGATAGCAAGGGCCAGAGTAATTCTTTAATTGAATCACATAAACTACAAAACCATGTGTCAGTCAGATTCCTCAGTTTATCTAGAGTGATACAGACTTTGAACAGATAGGAAATGTAATCTGTTATACAAGAGCACCATTTTGTGGCCAATAATTAACTTTTTAAGTTTCTTTTGGCAGATGGAGATGGAAACATGGATCACTTACTGCCCGGTTGTGAAGACAAAAACTGCCAGAAAAGTATCATTTACTTAGCAAGATCTGGAGCAAAGCAGGTATATCTACTTGTTTTTTAATGTAAGTAAGGTTACAATCTCGGAAAACAATTTCAGAGGTTAGAGAAGTATTTGAAGAATCAGAAAAGAGAAAAAACAAAAATAAGTTTTCTTCCTCATTTTAACTTTGTTGTTCAGTCACTAAGTCATGACTGACTCTTTGCAGTTCCATGAACTACAACATGATGGGCTTTCCTGTCCTTCACTGTCTTCTCAGTTTGTTCACACTCAGGTCCATTGAGTCAGTGATGCCATCCAATCACGTCAATTCTCTCCTGCCCATTTCTCCTCCTGCCCTCAATCTTTCCCAGTATCAGGGTCTTTTCCAATGAGTTGGCTCTTAGCATCAGGTAGCCAAAGTATTGCAGTTGCAGCATCATTCCTTCCAATGAATATTCAGGACTGATTTCCTTTAGGATTGACTGGTTGGATTTCCTTGAGGTCCAAGGGACTGTCAGGAATCTTCTCCAGCACCACAGTTTGAAAGCATCTTTTCTTTGGCACTCAGCTATCTTTGTGGTCCAACTCTTATTATACATGACTACTGGAAAAACCATAGCTTTGAGTATACTGCCCTTGTTGGCAAAGTGATATCTCTGCTTTTTAATATTCTGTATAGGTTTGTCATAGCTTTGCTTCCAAGGAACAAGTCTCTTTTAATTTCATGGCTAAAGTCACGTCGACAGTGATTTTGGAGCCCAAGAAAATAAAATCTGTCACTGTTTCCACTTTTTCCCCTTCTGTTCACCATGAAGTGATGGGATCGGATGCCTTGATCTTTGTTTTTTGAATGTTAAGTTTTAAACCAGCTTTTTCACTCTCCTCTTCCACCTGCATCAAGAGGCTCTTTAGTTCCTCTTTGCTTTCTGCCATTAGAGTGGTATGATCTGCATATGTGAGGTTGTTGATATTTCTCTCAACAATCCAGCTTGTGAGTCACATGATGTATTCTGTGTATAAGTTAAATAAGCAGGGTGACAATATACAGCCTTGACATACCTCTTTCCCAATTTTGAACCCAAGTAAAGTCTTCATTCTCCTTAGGAGGACTCTTGTGTTCATATCAGCTTTTCTCCCATTAGTCTGTCTTTGAGTGTAATTCTCAGGCTCAGACGTGGCACCTTACTTTCTGTATGACAACCAACACTCCTCCTCCATTTTAACTTAATAAAATGCATTTAAGTCTATTTTTGTTGGTTTACTCAGAGAAAAAGTACTGCAATTGAATGTATTGTGATGATTTCTCATAAAGAAAACCCATTCCTTTTTTTAATATTTATTTATTTGACTGTGTGTGGTCTTAGTTGTGGCATGCAGGATCTTTTGTTGCAGCGCACAAACTCTCTAGTTGTGAAGTGTGGGCTGACTCGCTCTGTGGCATGTGGGATTTTACTTCCGCAACCAGGGATTGAACCCGCGTCCCCTGCATTAAGGCAGATTCTTAATCACTGGACCACTAGGAAAGTCCCAAGAAACCCATTATTGATCCTGCAGTTTTATGATCTGTTAGCCTTTTATATGCTGGAAATATGGTAAGACACACTATAACTATAATAAAGAATTATGTAGAAGAACACTGTATCTAGTTTCAAGGCTAATCTTGTTTTTATTTGTGATGTCTAGATCTATTTTGTTCTTTTATGTCAACTTTATTCCTGTAGCTTGTTGGGAAACAATTCAGAATCTGATAGTCCCAGCAGAGAATTAATGTGCGAATGATAAAAAAAAAAAAATTAATGTGGGAATGATAGCTTATGACATTGAGAATTTTTCAATATTGATAACACCTGAAAGGAAACCAGTAATACAGTAGGATAATTAATTATATTTTCTATTTGGGGATTAAAAAAATGATAGAATGACATCTTGATTTTTATACCCCTTAGGGTAGGAAGTATCACCTTTCATACTGAGACACTAGAGAAAGCAAATCTTCAAATCTTCCTATAGTGAGCATTCTAAAAACATTTAACTCTTAAACCATAATCTGTATTATCTTGAATTTTTTGAAAGTTTTAAATCACTGAAAATATTAGGTCAAGAAACTCCTCATCATTGGTTCATAGCTGTAAGTATACCTAGTAATTGCAGCCTGTCTTCAAGTGACAGACTACTGTATTTTCAAATTATGCAGTCATCTCTCTGTGGGAAGATAAATGTCACAGTTCTTTGTTGACTGTTAAGAATGTCACGTTAATGAAAAATCTTTTTACTTCTTAGACCTTAATACATTTACCTTAACAGAAGTACTTTATCCTCATTAATAAACTGTCATCCTCTTTAGAAACTTGAGATAACTCAACATTTTGTGAAATTTCTCATCCTCTTCCAAAATAAAAGCAGCAATTTTTTTCAGTCATGTGAAATATTAAAACATTTTGATGATATGCAGTACTTTTGCTTTAAGAAAGATTGAAAATTTCATTAGATGCATATCAGTTTTTTAAGCTACTTGTTTTCTATAAATTTGCCTGCATAGTTAAGCCATATTTTTCCTTTTTCCTTGGCAAACTATGCTTTCTTTGAATACATAGAAAATGTTTGGGATGTTCTATGTACTAAACACTTTTCAAGAATTCACTTTTTATGTAGTTTGGCTTGGAGCCACGTATATGAGCCACCTGCTTACAAGGAAAAAAATATCTGTGGGCATGTTTGACCTCCTGTCATTTCAAGCCAGCTGCACCTACTTCTATTTAGACATCCTTAGGTTATGTGCCAGTATCTATGCTCTTGCTAGTTGTGGACACATCTCTAATTTTCATGTATTGATTTCCAGTCGTCAGATTTTTAGTTTACATTAGGTTGTTGAAAGTAAAGATTTGGGCGTTCAGAAGAGAACAGGCTTTACCAAAGCTCATTTTGAAATGAACCTGTTCTCTGTGTTTTCTTCATTATACTCAGTAGAGAAATAAAGAATTTATGTAAAATGTAGCTTCCAGCTGTTTTGGCAACAAAGCTCATTCTCCTGGGCTGGGACAGCTTGTCAGGGCTAGTGTTGTTTGGAAAGCCTCAGAGCTGCTTGCTTCTGAGTGTGGTGACTCAAGTCACCACGTGTAAGAGTCAGAGCAGAAGAACAGGGGAGACTCTGTCATGTTCTAATTTTATTCCTACACTGGTCCTTCCAAAGGACATCAGTGTTAGATATTTCAATTTTTAAAAGACTCGTTTATGTTTATACTTTCACTCAACACATATTCTGTTTATTCATTTATTTTATTTTTTTTCTTGGCTGCATTGGGTCTCCATTGCTACACACAGGCTTTCTCTATGTGCAGAAAACGGGGCCTGCTTCTAGTTGTGGTGCATGGGCCTCTCCTTGTGTTGGCGTCTCTTGTTGCAGAGCACAGGCTCTAGAGCACACAGGCTCAGTGGTTGTGGCTCACAGGCTTAGTTGCCCCGCGGCATGTCGGATCTTTCCAGACCAGGTATTAAACTAATGTCCCTGCATTGCAGGGTGGATTATTAACCACTGGACCACCAGGGAAGTCCCCAACACACATTTTTAAATGGACGGTTCAACTAAATGTTTGATAACATCAGTTCAATCCTAAGATTCCATATTCTGTGAAAAACTTTTTAAGGTTCTATATGCTAGTTCAAGGAAAGATGACTACTGATAAATTTTAAGGTAGACTTATTTTTTAAGAGTGTCAGTTACCTATTTATCAAAGTAAATTGTAATACTCTGCCATTTTGCAGAGATACAACTTAAGAAAGATGATACACATCTTTAGGATTTTTTGTGGATCATTTGTTTTACAAATGGTGATTTTTTTTTTCTAAAATGACTATAAAATCTAATTTTTTTTCTCTTAATCCACAGTGGATTCCTGTCCTACAGGATTTTAGCAGTAAGGGTACACTCTGGGGCTTTGTGCCATTTGTGCATGAACAGCAACCAACTGAAATACCAATTCCAATTACCCTTCATATTGGAGATTACAACATGGATGGCTATCCAGATGCTCTTGCCATACTGAAGAATACATCTGGAAGGTATGGAAATTAAGTCAAAAGGAGAAATATGTATAAAGTATCTTCACTATGACACATTATACCTGAATAGCACCTAAATAAGGTACAGTCCCTTAAATAAGGAACACGATGAGTTCAGTTTCTATTTTTCACATGGTCCCTGAACTTCTCCCAGCTGCTTAGAATACCTGTTCTTGTTCTATTTTATAGAACAGTGAAAGGCATATTTTCACTCAACAAACTTGGTCTTTAAAAGGTCAAAATTTTTATAAGCAAATAACTCAGTTACATTTTGAGTCTAAAGGTTATGGATGTCAAGAGTTCAGACTAGGCTTAACTCAGTCCAGCCATTTAGCACCTGTGTGAGTTGGGCAGCTTACCTGAACCCCTCATTGAGAGTAATAATTGTACCTCTGTCATGGAGTTGTGGTGGAAAAAGGTGAGTTAAAAATAAATGAAGAAATTAACATGATACTTACCATATGCTGACTTGTACTATCAGTGAATGTTGCCTTACTGTTACTTGTTTTATAATGGTATCAAGAATTTAGACATGACTGTTGATAATATTTGTAAATACGAATTATTTAGTACATTTATTGCATTATCAGTAATTTTGAATGTTGTTGCTACTTTTTCACCTTAAATAGAAGTACCAGTAGCTAAACCAATGTAGTTAAATTCACACTCTGTTCTTGGCAGATTCCATTAATATGACTCTTCTAAAATTTTAATGCTTTTTTGTATTTTTCATATTACAATTAGTTGTATTTCTTACTCCTTATTCTTTCTTGCCTCTTAAATCATCCATAATATTCCTTCTGAGCATTAATTCATTTTTTGACTCTGGAATTTGTGATGATTCAGCTCACGTTTACGACCCGGCTCATAATGTAATACAACTGTCCTGGGGAAAAAAAACAGACTATTGTTAATTTCAACATAAAACAATGTTATCTAGAAATGTGATTTTTAGGAAACCATACATTATTAGTGATTATCCCTAAATATTTATAGAAAATTATGAAGAATCTGTACTTAAACCTTTCTGAGAACCTTGATTTGATTTTATAGTCACTCTGAGTATATTTACAGAATTTTCCACAGATATGAGCATCATGCTCTGTAATTCAGAGTAGTATATACCACTCATCACCTATGTGTGAAACACATCTGATAGAACCAAAAGAAATCTCCCGACTTGAATGTGATTTTTCTTCCTTTTAAATATATCAGTTCAGTTCAGTCACTCAGTCATGTCCGACTCTGCAACCCCATGAATCGCAGCACGCCAGGCCTCCCTGTCCATCACCAACTCCCGGAGTGCACTCATATTCATGTCCCTCAAGTCAGTGATGCCATCCAGCCATCTCATCCTCTGTCATCCCCTTCTCCTCCTGCCCCCAATCCCTCCCAGCATCAGAGTCTTTTCCAATGAGTCAACTCTTCCATGAGGTGTCCAAAGTACTGGAGTTTCAGCTTTAGCATCATTCCTTCCAAAGAAATCCCAGGGCTGATCTCCTTCAGAATGGACTGGTTGGATCTCCTTGCAGTCCAAGGGACTCTCAAGAGTCTTCTCCAACACCACAGCTCAAACGCATCAATTCTTCGGCGCTCAGCCTTCTTCACAGTCCAACTCTCACATCCATACGTGACTACTGGAAAAACCATAGCCTTGACTAGACGGACCTTAGTCGGCAAAGTAATGTCTCTGCTTTTGAATATGCTGTCTAGGTTGATCATAACTTTTCTTCCAAGGAGTAAGTGTCTTTTAATTTCATGGCTGCAGTCACCATCTGCAGTGATTTTGGAGCCCAAAAAAATAGAGTCAGACACTGTTTCCACTGTTTCCCCATCTATTTCCCATGAAGTGACGGGACCGGATGCCATGATCTTTGTTTTCTGAATGTTGAGCTTTAAGCCAACTTTTTCACTCTCGTCTTTCACTTTCATTAAGAGGCTTCTTAGGTCCTCTTCACTTTCTGCCATAAGGGTGGTGTCATCTGCATACCTGAGGTTATTGATATTTCTCCCGGCAATCTTGATTCCAGCTTGTGTTTCTTCCAGTCCAGCGTTTCTCATGATGTACTCTGCAAATAAGTTAAATAAGCAGGGTGACAATATACATCCCTGGCGTACTTCTTTTCCTATTTGGAACCAGTCTGTTTTTCCATGTCCAGTTCTAATTGTTGCTTCCTGACCTGCATACAGGTTTCTCAAGAGGCAGGTCAGGTGGTCTGGTATTCCCATCTCTCTCAGAATTTTCCATAGTTTATTGTGATCCACACAGTCAAAGGTTTGGCGTAGTCAATAAAGCAGAAATAGATGTTTTTCTGGAACTCTCTTGCTTTTTCCATGATCCAGCAGATGTTGGCAATTTGATCTCTGGTTCCTCTGCCTTTTCTAAAACCATCTTGAATATCAGGAAGTCCATGGTTCACGTATTGCTGAAGCCTGGCTTGGAGAATTTTGAGCATTACTTTACTAGCATGTGAGATGAGTGCAATTGTGCGGTAGTTTGCGGAGAAGGCAATGGCACCCCACTCCAGTACTCTTCCCTGGAAAATCCCATGGACAGAGGAGCCTGGTAGGCTGCAGTCCATGGGGTCACTACTAGTCGGACACGACTGAGCGACTTCACTTTGACTTTTCACTTTCATGCATTGGAGAAGGAAATGGCAACCCACTCCAGTGTTCTTGCCTGGAGAATCCCAGGGGCAGGGGAGCCTGGTGGGCCGCTGTCTATGGGATCACACAGCGTCGGACACGACTGAAGCAGTAGCAGCAGCAGTAGCAGTAGCAGTTGAGCATTCTTTGGCATTGCCTTTCTTTGGGATTGGAATGAAAACTGAACTTTTCTAGTCCTGTGGCCACTGCTGAGTTTTCCAAATTTGTTGGCATATTGACTGCAGCACTTTGACAGCATCATCTTTCAGGATTTGAAATAGCTCAACTGGAATTCCGTCACCTCCACTAGCTTTGTTCATAGTGATGCTTTCTAAGGCCCACTTGACTTCACATTCCAGGATGTCTGGATCTAGATGAGTGATCATGCCATCGTGATTATCTGTGTCATGAAGATCTTTTTTGTACAGTTCTTCTGTGTATTCTTGCCACCTCTTCTTAATATCTTCTGCTTCTGTTAGGTCCATACCATTTCTGTCCTTTATCGAGCCCATCTTTGCATGAAATGTTCCCTTGGTATCTCTAATTTTCTTGAAGAGATCTCTAGTCTTTCCCATTCTGTTCTTTTCCTCTATTTCTTTGCATTGATCGCTGAAGAAGGCTTTCTTATCTCTTCTTGCTATTCTTTGGAATTCTGCATTCAGATGCTTTTATCTTTCCTTTTCTCCTTTGCTTTTTGCTTCTCTTCTTTTCTCAGCTATTTGTAAGGCCTCCCCAGACAGCCATTTTGCTTTTTTGCATTTCTTTTCCATGAGGATGGTCTTGATCCCTGTCTCCTGTACAATGTAACGAACCTCATTCCATAGTTCATCAGGCACTCTATCTGTCAGATCTAGGCCCTTAAATCTATTTCTATCTATTTAAATATATAGTGTCCTATGAAAGCAAAGAAATGTAAAAATTGCTTTAATTTGGACATTTACCCTATTCAAAAGAATAAGAAATTACATCTCAAATGCATTTAAGTCTGTGATTACTTATTCTTAGAAAAACATGCAAGCAATCTGTATTTTGTCATAAAAGTTTTTTTTAATCAACATTTTCTCCTTCAAGCCATCAAATATTTAACTTACCTTTACCATTCAGTGATAATGACAGTGAATTGAATTTGTATGCGTTGTGTCCAACTCTTTGGGACCCCATGGACTATAGCCCAGCAGCCTCCTCTCTCCATGGTATTCCCAGGCGAGAATACTGGAGTGGGTTATCATTCCCTTCTCCAGGGGATCTTCTGACCCAGGGATCAAACCCACATCTCATGTGTCTCCTGCATTGGCAGGTGGATTCTTTACCATTGAGCCACCAGGGAAGCCCATAATAATAATAAGGATGGTGATACCAGCAGCTAATTCAGTAGTGAACACTATGGCTGTATAGGAAACATTAAGTATAAGGCAGTCATAGATTCTTGGAGCTTTTATAAAAGCAGCTGTTTAAAGCCCGGGGTTTCTTTTTTATTCTTTCGGGATAGATGAGATTTGAAGGATAGATTTCAGTGCAGCTCAGTGTTCATTAAATCACTAGATGAGAAAGAGTCCTATACTTGAGAGATGCATGTCTAGGAGAATACAGCATAATACATTCTTTGAAACATAAAAGAAGCAAAATAAGACATAGTGTGCATTATAATCCTTTTCTACTATTCAAATTTTGTTGAAAAAGCATTTTATAACTTTTAACTGATTTTAGGACTGCTGTATTGCTAAGAAGTAGTACAGGGTTGCAGTTTATATTTTCAAGGGCTGCTACCTGGAGAATTCTTTTTTTCTGCAGATTTTGAAAATTAGGTAGAGATTAACTACACAGATAAGACTAAAAATCCACAATATGTGTTTCATGAAAAGAAGTTCTAAAACTGTGGCTTATAAACTTGTATTTTTTTATTTTCAGAGGAGAGTTGCTGTTTGGGCCTATGTTTGCTTTTTATTTTTTATTAAAGGTCTTAATTGTTTAAAGTTAACCTTTAAAATCATGTTACATGAAAAATCTCTACTAATGGTTCCCTGGTGGCTCAGATGGTAAAGCGTCTCCCTACAATGAGAGAGACCTGGGTTCGATCCCTGGGTTGGGAAGATCTCCTGGAGAAGGAAATGGCAACCCACTCCAGTACTCTTGCCTGGAAAATTCCATGGACGGAGGAGCCTGGTAGGCTACAATCCACGGGGTTGCAAAGAGTCGGACACGACTGAGCGACTTCAGTGTCAATGTCAATAGAGGCAGCAAGTGACTCTAAACAAAACAACGTGGTCTGAGATAAGCCACTTTTACATCTGTGACACCACTGACTGAAAACCATGGTTTTTCCCTTGGATGTCCTACTGCCACTCAGTTGCCCGGTGTTTACTGTAATCTTCTGTGTGTAGTCATCTTATCTTACTTGTCTGAATTTTCTTCTTTTTTTTTTTTGAAAGAAGAGCAAAGTTAGAATGAGATTATTCCATAGTGTGCTGTTAAGCTAATAATAACTCTGTTTTTATAATTTTTTAATTTTGTCTATAAGGTAAATCAATAAATGCAGTATATTCCTTATCAGTTAATGCCAGGAATAAAGAAAAGGGCTTTAGTTTATAAAGTGTTTTTCATGCATATTAGTTCACAATAATTTCTATAGGATGGTATTATCTGGTAAATACTGGAGTGGGTAGCTGTTCCCTTCTCCAGGGAATCTTCCCAACCCAGGGATCAAACCCAGGTCTCCCACATTGAAGACAGATTCTTTACCAGATGAGCCACCAGGGAAGCTCAAATATGGAAATAGTCTCACATAAGTCAGACTGCTTGTCCAAGATCACACATTTGCAGTCAGGACTCAAAGCTTAGAGAATCTAAATCATTTTCCTTTCCCTGTAAGAAAAAAATTTAGAAGGAAGTAGTAGATAATCAAAATAATACATTTTTAGCAGAGGTTGAAGATGATGATTTGGGCAGACAGTAAAGGTCACTCTGACAAGAGAAAGAAGGAGCAAGCTAAGGACAAATAAAACCTATAAGCTTTCTGAGAGTCGCTGTCAGAAGGGCTTCCCAGGTAACTCAGGGGTAAAGAATCAGGCTAACAATTAAGGAGACAAGGGTTCAATACCCAGTTTGGGAAGATTCCCTGGTGAAGGAAACAGCAGCCCAGTCCAGTATTCTTGCCTGGGAAATCCCATGGACAGGAGAGCCTGGCAGGCTGCACTCCATGGGATCGTAAAAGAGTTGGGCATGACTTAGCAACTAAACAGTAGTGGTTAGAGGAGATTGATTATGTACAAGCATGTGTTCTTGTTTGTTAGTTAATTTGTGTTTTGTTAACTCGAAAACCAGAGGTATAATCTGGGTGTGTTGGGGTACACATTCAAGCTACCCTTATGAAAGACTGAAAAATAACCAGAAACAGGTTGGGATCTGGAACTCTGTCAAAAAGAATTACTGGGCACTTTTGCAGATATTAGCTAATTACCCATTCAGTATAATCTGCATTTTCATCTTGACCCTGAGCTTTTTAGAATAATTTAAGTTCATATTGATACCCTGAGTCACCAAGAAAAGGCTCTATTCTGTTTCAGATGTTCTACTTTAGTAGGTAAGGAAATTGATGGTACAGATGCCTGTATCCACTTTTCCATTTCTAGCCACTGCTATTTTTCATTTTTATTATGAAATATAACAGGATTTATTATGGTTTTTAATTAAATCCAATATGTTACTAATTTTATGTTTTACACTTCAAATGCTTCACCATAATCTTTTCTAAATGAGTCTTAATCATAGTCTTTTCCATGAATGTGAAGATGTAACAGACTTCCTAATTTACAATAAAAGAAAAAAACATTCACAGAATAAATCTTGGTAGGCTAAGTCACGTAATTTCCATCTCTTCAAATGATTACTTCAAGTGGGAGGACAGCCTTTTTCTAACATTACAACCTAGATTACTAAGTCTTAGAATCTAAATCAGTAACTAACCCTTAGTTAATGAATAATAACACTGGGTAGGGAAGTTATCTGCATTCACAGCTTATTGAAGACTGAAGAATATTTTAATAAATTTGCTTAGGGTGTTTTATAGAATTATACAAAGGGGTAGAGCAAGGTTGTTTTTGTAAAATGTTTCTTTTTCAAAATTAATAAAGATACTGAATATAAGAATCATATTCACATACTTTGAACTTAATAAAGTGTATTACTTCCTCCTAAGCAAATTATTATAAAGCCTCCAGAAACATTCAATATGTAATTTTTTTAAAATCAGTTATTACAATATAGAATATCTTATCAGGCTTAAATTTACTTTCATTTTTGCACTATTTCTGATTGCACTGTCTTATTCAGTAGTTTCTATACCTCAAATGAAGGAGAATACTAAATTAGCCCAAAATGATACGGCAGAATAAAAAATTTACAATGTGTTTGAAATCGTATCCTGGATACTTCATCACTGAAGAACTCATACTATTTAATCACTGAAGAACTTATACTATGTTAACTAACCTTTATTCACAAACCGATTTTAGCTTCAGTAGTTGAAATTTGTAAAGATAAAATTTTTCTACAATAAGGTTACCTATTCTTCTGCCCTAGTGAATCTCATATTACAATTTTTCATCGCATATTAAAATGAAACAGGATCCACTAATTAATTATTAGGGAAAAAATTATGTAGATGATAAAGCACTGGCAGTCTCTGTTAATTCCTAAAAGAATATATATTAAATAGTATTTATTGGCAATCAGTTTTGATCAATCTCTCAATAATTACACCTGCATATTGAGTTTATTGTCATGATGTTGCATTCTTCTATAATTTTTACATTTCCTTTGAATCCATAGGTGTAGGCCCTTCGTGTTTGTAATGTTGTTTACCTGTTATATTTTATTCATCAGAATTAAGGCTATTCTATTATTCCATTCATATCTGTGTTTTTGTTGTTATTATAGTTGCTTTTAAAATTACTCCTATTTTCAATGATAACGTGGGTTTTTTCCTAAATATTTTATTTCTGGTTCTATATTTAATTCCTTCCCTTTTTTGCTTTCTTTAGATTTATTTTTGTTTTTCTTTTAGTTTATTTCATTGAATACTTAATAGAATTTCTCCCATTTTCTTATTTTTTAATAAATGATTTTGACTATTTTCTATGTACTTGGCCTCAAACCATGTATTTTGATAATTAGTGATTTTATTGTTCTCTTCTTTTGTATTTATTTGAAATTTCTCTTAACCTACACATTATTTTGGAAGGTTTTTGAAATGTTCGTATAAAGATGTTTGGGGAGTTGTTTTTTGTTGTTTTTTTACTATTTGAGTGTATTTTTTTATTGTTCATTAAGGTTATTGCATTGCAAACATTGAACTGTCTTGTGCAATACTTTTCAAAACTTTTTGAGGGTTTTCTGGTAGTTTGATAGATAACTGAATGAATGGTTATTTGAAATATCATTTGTGTTAGTTGTGTTATTTAAGTCTTCTGTATACCCTTATATATTTTAATCTGTTTTTAAAAGTATATTAATCCTCTGCTATGGAAGTATACTGTTGTCAGGTTCTTTATCAATTTTTAATTTATGGACTTGCAACCTTGATTACTAGGTGCATAAGGGTTTGTCCTCTGACTTCTTTTTTTAATTGTGAACTATCCATTTTATTTCTTTCCTTTTTTCTTTTTAATGCTTTTTGCTTTGAATTCTTCTTTGTTGTTGTTGTTGTTTTTGTCATACTGTAATCTCTGGGCTTCCCTGGTAGCTCAGCTGGTAAATAATCCACCTGAAATGCAGGAGACCCTGTTCAATTCCTGGGTCTGGAAGATAGCCTGGGCAAGGAACAGGCTACCCATTTCAATATTCTTGGGCATCCCTCATGGCTCAGATGGTAAAAATAATCCAGCTACAATGGAGGAGAGTGAGTGAGTCAAAGTCACTCAGTCATGTCTGACTCTTTGCGACCCATGGACTGTAGCCTGCCAGCCTCTTCTATCCCTGGAATTATCCAGGAAAGAATACTGGAGTGGGTTGCCATTCCCTTCTCCAGGGGATCTTCCCAACCCAGGGATCAAATCCAGGTTGCAATGAAGCGGATCTGGGTCCATGGGGTTGCAAAGAGTTGGACATGACTGAGCAACTAACCATAGCACAGCACATAATCTCTGTCCTGTTTCTTTTTCTTAGCATTTACTCTGCATACATTTCTACCCATTTTAGCTTTTATATGGCATTTTATTTTGGAAAATTTCACACTCAATAAAATGCAAAAATGTTAAATGTACAATTTGATGAGTTTTGCTAATGTTTACACCTGTGTACCCAGTACTCCAGTCAAAATGTAAAACGTTTCTATGACCCTAGTTAATACTCAGCCTCGTCGTACCCAGTGTTTTGATTTCTATCAACAAAATTCAGTTGTACCTGGTTTTGAATCCCAGAATATTACTGAGAGTAATTTAAAAAGGCCCCCCCCCCCAAAAAAGGGAAATATCATATTTACACATCAGTATAGAGCTTGATGGACATGAGTCTGAGTGAACTCTGGGAGTTGGTGATGGACAGGGAGGCCTGGCGTGCTGCAATTCATAGGGTCACAAAGAGTCGGACACAACTGAGTGACTGAACTGAACTGAACTGATACTCATTCTCTGTAGAGAACAGACTTTCTTGATCTTTCAGCTTTATCTGTATATTAATATTTTATTTATCCAATTTGATCTATAAATTGAACACAATTTCAATCAAATTCCCCATTCACTTCTGAAGAAATTTATATTCTCATTCTGATATTTATATGTGAAAAACTAGATTAGCTCGATTTTGTTGTTTAGTTGCCAGATCATGTCTGATTCTTTCATGACCTCGTGGACTATAGCCCACCAGGCTCCTCTGTCCATGGGATTTCCCAGGCAATAATACTGGATTGGGTTGTCATTTCCTTCTCCTGGGGATCTTCCCAACCCAGGGACCAAACCTGCATCTCCTACTTGGCAGGCAAGTTCTTCACCACTGAGCCACCAGGGAAGTCCATTAGCTCAATTAAAACCTGGGTTAGTCAGAATGCTTGAAGAAACAACAAGATGGAAGAATCATTTCTGCCTGATTTTTAAGACTTCCTGTGAAACTGCAGTAATGAAGACACTGTGGTATGTATGTAAGAATGCATATAGAGATCAATGTCTGAGTCCAGAAATACAGCTGTACATATTATGATCTACTGATTCTTTTTTTTGCATAGACACTAAGGCACTTCAGTGGAAAAGGTATACAGATGGCCAGTAAACATATGAAAAGATATCCAATATCACTGATAATTAAGGAAATGCAGTTAAACCCATATGATACACTCGATAATACCCCCTAGAATGGTTGCAGTTAAACAAGGCAATAACACAAATGTTGGTTAGGATGTAGAACAACTGGAATTCTTACGCACTTTTTATTTAGCATATAAAATTGCACAATCATTTTGGAAAACTTGCAGTTTCTTATGAGATTAAACATGTACCTTTCCTGTGATCCAGCAATTTCATTTCCAGGTTCTTTTGCAAAAGAAATTAAAACTTGAGTTCACAAAAAGATTCTGAAAGAATGTTCACAGTATCTTTATTCACAGTAGCACCAAATTGGAAGCAAAACAAAGGCCCATAACAAGAGAATAAATAAACAAGTCATGGTATATTTATATAATTTAATTATGCTTGGCAATAAGAAATAATAATAAATTACTGAAGAAGGATAGTTAGCAGCATGGATGAATCTTCAAAACTGTAGGTTAAGTGAAGAAAGGACTATATGATTGGAATTTTTAAAAACTGAATGTATGAATCTCTGTCTCTTAATAGTAGGATATAACCCATTCAAAAAAGTAGTATAATTTAGGGGATAAAAAGCATGTACTGTGGAGCCTAGATTCAAATTCTGTCTCTGTTATTACCTGTGTGATCATGGCAAATAACATGTCTATTTCAGTTTTTATATCTGTTAATGGGAAAAACAGTAATACCTACCTTGTGAGGTTATTGTGAGAATCAAATGAGAACTTGCATCACACATGGCATAGCATAGCATAAGTTCTATGTAATGTCTGCTATTATTTTAATTATTAATATATTATTATGTGGTCAAATATGCCTTGATCTATCCTTGCCATTTTATCATTGTATTCATCATTTTTATTTTTCTTTTTTTGGATCATTCAAATTTCTCTTCCTTTTCTAGTTCCTAAGATGATTTGTATAAGTGTTATTTCTATTATAGTTGTTACATTTTTTAGTGAACTATTAGAGACAAACTGGCCTTAAGATTTTTAGCATACATTCAGTTCTCTTTCCCCTACCCTTTCTCTCATTCAGTGACGTCATCACCATGTGGATATCATTTAGGACTCATCTATTTATGTGTGTGTTTATTTTCACATTTTATTGTTGCCATTATTTACAATTGGCTACAAAGTTTACTAGTTTCTTTGATCACCATTGAACACATCTATCTTCCATTCTTTCTTTGATTCATCTATTATTTTTCTGGGTATATTGGCAAGTAAGTTTATCAAGGAGAGTCTATAGATTTTTCTGAGACCTTGAAGATCTGAAAATTTCTTTATTTTCCTCCAGGCTCCCTGCTAATCTGAAGAGTATAGGATTCTAATTTTTTGAGTGTATGCTATGTTGATAAATTTCATTACTTTTATTACACTGTTGCTACCAAGATAAATTACAATAAGCATTTCCTATATAATTGATCAGTACATTGCTAACTTTGATTTTATATAAAATTATACTATTGTAAGTGTGAGGTTGAGACCTATAAGTATGATATGAGACCTATAAGACCTTCTAGAACTAACATCAAAAAAAAGATATCCTTTTTATCTTAGGGGACTGGAATGGAAAAGTAGGAAGTCAAGAGATACCTGGAATAACAGGCAAGTTTGGCCTTGGAGTACAAAATGAAGCAGGGCAGAGGCTAACAGAGTTTTGCCAAGAGAACACACTACTCGTAGCAAACAGCCTCTTCCAACAATACATGGGATGACTCTACACATGGATATCACCAGATGGTCAGTACTGAAATCAGATTGATTATATTCTTTGCAGCTGAAGATGGAGCAGCTCTATACAGTCAGCAAAAACAAGACCAGGAGCTGACTGTGGCTCAGATCATGAACTCCTTATTGCAAAATTCAGATTTAAATTGAGGAAAATAGGGAGTACCACTAGACCATTCCATTATGATGTAAATCTAACCCCTTATGATTACACAGTGGAAGTGACAAAAGATTCAAGGGATTAGATCTGATAGGTAGAGTACCTGAAGAACTATGGATGAGGTTCATAACATTGTACAGAAGGCAGTGATCCAAACCATCCCCAAGAAGAAGAAATGCAAAAAGGCAAAATGGCTGTCTGAGGAGGCCTTACAAATAGCTGAGAAAAGGAGAGAAGCAAAAGGCAAAAGATAAAAGGAAAGATCCTCCTCAGCATCCCAGTTGTGTCCAACTCTTTGTGACCCCATGGGCTATAGCCTAACCAGGTTCCTCCGTCCATGAGATTTTCCAGGCAAGAATACTAGAGTGGGTTGCCATTTCCTTCTCCAGGAGATCTTCCCGACTCAGGGATTGAACCCAGGTCTCCCACATTGTAGGCAGACGCTTTACCGTCTGAGCCACCAGGGAAGATCCAAAAGGAAAGATATATCCATCTTAATGCAGAATTCCAAAGAATAGCAAAGAGAGATAAGAAAGCCTTAAGTGAGCAGTGCAAAGAAATACAGGAAAGCAATAGAATGAGAAAGACTAGAGATCTCTTCAAGAAAATTACAGATACCAAGGGAACATTTCATGCAAAGATTGGCAAAATTAAGAACAGAAACAGTATGGACCTAACAGAAGCAGAAGATATTAAGAAGATATGGCAATGATATACAGAAGAACTATACAAAAATGATCTTTATGATACAAAAACCATGATGGTGTGATCATTCACCTAGATCCAGACATCCTAGAGTGAGAAGTCAAGTGGGCCTTAGGAAGCATCACTACAAACAAACCTAATGGTGATTGAATTCCAGCTGAGCTATTTCAAATCCTAAAAGATGATGCTGTTAAAGTGCTACACTCAGTATGGCAGTGATTTGGAAAACTCAGCAATAGCCACAGGACTGGAAAAAGTCAAGTTTTCGTTCCAATTCCAAAAAAGGGCAATGCCAAAGAATGTTCCAACTACCACACAGTTGCACTCACCTCACATGCTAGCCAAGTAATGCTCAAAATTCTCCAAGCCAGGCTTCAACAGTACGTGAACCATGAACTTCAAGATGTTCAAGCTGGATTTCGAAAAGGCAGAGGAACCAGAGATCAAACTGCCAACATCTGCTGGATCATCAAAAAAGCAAGAGAATTCCAGAAAAACATCTACTTTTGCTTTATTGACTACACTAAAGCCTTTAACTGTGTAGATCACAACAAACCACGGAAAATTCTTCAAGAGATGGGAATACCAGACCACCTTACCTGCCTCCTGAGAAATCTGTATGCAAATCAAGAAGCAACAGTTAGAACTAGACATCGAACAACACTGGTTCCAAATTGGGAAAGGAGTACATCAAGGCTGTTTAATGTCACCATGTGTATTTTACTTACATGCAGAGCAAAGCATGCAAAATGCTGGGCTGGATGAAGCAAAAGCTGGAATCAAGATTGCAGGGAGAAATAGCAATAACCTCAGATATGTAGATGACACCAAACTAATGGCATAAAGCAAAGAGGAACTGAAGAGCCTCTTGATGAAAGTGAAATAGGACAGCAACAAAACTGGCTTAAAAACCCAAGGTTCAAAAAATGAAGATCACGGCATCCAGCTCCATCACTTCATGACAAATAGATGGGTAACAATGGAAACAGTGACAGACTTATTTTCTTGGGCTCCAAAATCACTTCAGATGGTGACTGCAGCCATGAAATTAAGACACTTGCTCCTTGGGAAAAAAGCTATGACCAACCTAGACAGCATATTAAAAAGCAGACATTACTTTGCCAACAAAGGTCCTTCTAGTCAAAGGTATGGTTTTTCCAGTAGTCATGTATGGATGTGAGAGTTGGACCAAAAAGAAAGCTGAGAACTGAAGAACTGATGCTTTTGAACTGTGGTGTTGGAGAAGACTCTTGAGAGTCCCTTGGACTGCAAGGAGATCAAACCAGTCCATCCTAAAGGAAATCAACCCTGAATATTCATTGGAAGGACTGATGCTGCAGGTCAATCTGCAGTACTTTGGCCAACTGATGGGAAGAACTGACTCATTGGAATAGACCCTGATGCTGGGAAAGATTGAAGGCAGGAGAAAGGGATTATAGAGGACAAGATGGCTGTATGGCATCACTGACTAGTTGAACATGAGTTTGAACAAGCTCCAAGCTGGTGATGGACAGGGAAGCCTGGCATGCTGCGTAAGTCCATGGGGTCACAAAGCATCAGACACAACTGAGTGGCTAAAATGAACTGATACTTTTATAAAGCAGAGTAAGCTTCTTAACTTTTAAATCATCAGCATATACCGTTACCTCTTATAATTTGGGGGGAGATACTAGAAAAAGAAAAAGCATTCTGGAATATATACTTCCACTCTATGACATTTTAATCAGCTTCCTTCCTAGAATAACACCCACAAAGTTTTATCACCTCTCAGTAGCAATAACAGAGTTCCTTTACAAGAGCATGGAAGATTTTGAACTTCTCTGTTTGTAATTCTTACCAGCTGTATAAATTAGACTAATGGTGGTAGAAACTGATAGTATGGAATCAATTTCCCAACCTGACGGAATTGAAAATGCCTCTTCATAAATAGGATAAAACTTTAATTCAGACCTCTCTGTTAAGTTATATACTTGCAGTCAGGTATATTAATTAAAAGAGAAATGCAACACAAGTGAATTTTCCTTTTCAAAAAAAATTTTTATTGAGGTGCCATTGGTTTATAACATTGTACAGAGTTCTTGTTTACAAAATTATATTTCTGTTTCTGTGTACACTACAGTATACTCACCACCAAAAATTTAGTTTCTATTTGTTACCCACCCTAGAATTGATACCCTTTAGTCATGTTACCTTCCGCCTTCCTTGCTCCTTCCCCTTTTGTATCCACTACTCTATTCTTTGTAGCTACATTTTTGTTTGATTTGGTTTGACGACTAATCTCAGTCTTTTGTTTGTTTGTATATTCCATATGTGGTGGGTGCTTTTGTGCCTTTCCATGTCTGTGATCTCCTGAGTCACAAGCTTCATCACCACAGAGAGAGGGAAAGGCTTAAAGGGAGCCAAGGTTGTGGGCATCCATTCTTTGTCCTTTGTTTTCTGGTTCCTGGGCACACCCTTGCCCAAGGAGATGGGCTAGAGTCTTGTGTGCCTCCACAGCTAAAGGGGTGGGATTCTAGGCCTTTTGCCACTGCTGCCCAGACCACCACAGCAGCTGGGAAGCCAGAGTCATATGTGCCACTTGCCCCGCTGCTGCTGGGTTCCCTGGTGCTGTGGTCTCCACTTCATTTCTCGCCCTTATTCACTTCCTCTATGTGTTCCAGTTCACCCACCTTTACATCTACAGATGTGTGAAATTCTCTGGAGTCCTGGTGTGTTGGGCAGAGGCACCTTTGTTGAATTGTGGATGTTTTATTGGTTTTTGGTTGAAGGGTAGAAATAAGGGAGCATTTCAATCCATCATAATGCTGATATCCTTTTCCAATTTTTGACAGCATTTATCCCAAACGGAATTTGAGTTAGGGTACATTACAAAACACGTTTCTTTCATGCATTGTATATCACATGAGGTTAAAAGAAAAGTTTATTTTTAAGTGCAGTTCAGCTTGGGGATAAAAAAAAGAGCATGGCCTTTAATCTACATTTTAAATGCCAGTGCTCAGGAGCTCTGTTTCCTTCAGCAATGTATTTAGCCTGTCTGTATATCTATACATCTATAAAATAAGAATTAATATACCTACCTGCAAGTGTCTTGTGTGATTAAATGAAATACTCTTCCTTCCCCTTCCCTTCAAAGCTTACCTTATTAAGAACATGTTTAAATTAGAATGTCAACAACATGAATATCAACTTTAATTCCAAAAGATCTATGACAGCTAAGTGACTTCTTACCACTAAGAGAACACAGGTTGTCAGAGAAAGGACTGATGGATATTTTATTCCTGTTAATTTTATACCACAGCAGCTTTCAAAGGAAACTTGAAATATATCAGCAAAAAGTTTTCTTGTGTTGATTTTAGAAAATAAAATAGCCCAGGTCTTTTCTGATACTCATTTTGCAGCCTTTGTCCCTAAAGCTGAGAGATTAAATGCTACTATTTTCAGTGTTGTTACACATGAATTAAAAGAAACAAAAAACATAATAGGTCTCCGGTATAACAAGACCTGTCTTTTTATAGATAAATAGATTCATGTATTTTGGTCTTCACTGATTTCTCTCACTTATTACAGTGTTTTCAAAGTTTACCTTTTTTGTAGCTTCTATAAACACCCCTTTCCCGGTTGGATATGCCACATTTTATTTACTCAAGCTTCAAGTGGTGACTGAAACAGTGTTGCAGAAGAGTATCGAGAACAGCGGATTGTATATTAGTGTATTACCACAGACATAGTGTCACATAAAACGCAGGTTCATTCTGTCACGGCTCTGGAGGTCGGAAGTCTCAGATCAGTTTCACAGGCTAAAGTCAAAGTGCTAGGAGTGCTGGTTCTGCTGTAACTAAAACTTTCTTCCTTTGTCTTTTCTAACTTCTCAAGGCTGCCAGCTTCCCTTGACTCACGGCCCTTTCCTTCATCTCCATTGTCAAAGCCAGCTGTGTAGCATCATTGTATTATTCAGAATTCTCCAGAGAAACAAAATCAACAGGAAATAGATAGAAATTGGGGGAGGGGAGAAGGAGAGATTGAGTTTTTTGTTTGTTTGTTTGTTTGTTTGTTTGAGGAATTGGCTCACATGATTATGGAGACTAAGAAGTTCTGTGATTGGCAGTTAGCTGGCTAAAGACCCAGGAGAGCCAATTTGCAGTTCCAGTTGATATCTAAACCAGGAAAGTTGATAGTTTAAGTTCCAGTCCAAATTCCAGCAGGCTCAAAACCCCAGAAAAGTCAGTTTTTCAGTCTGAGTCCCAAAAAGCCAAAAATAAACCCATGTTCTAACTCAACAATGGCACAAAGAGTTTCACTCTTACTCAAGCTTCTTTGTTCTGTTCATGTCTTTAATTGATGGGATCAGACCCACCTACATTACAGAAGGTGATCTGTTTTAGGAAGCCTACCAATCTATATGTTAGTCTTAGCCAGAAACACCCTTAAAGACATGCCCAGAATGTTTAACCAAATATCTGAGCATGGCCCAGTAAAGTTGATACATAAAATTAACCATCAAAATCTTTTCCCTTTTCTGAGCTCTGCTTTCATTCTTCTACTCCCTTTTATAAGAAATATTGTGGTCTCTGTAGAGTGACTAACATGGCTTCTCAGGTGGCTCCAGTGGTAAAGAAACTGCCTGCCAATACAAGAAACACAAGAAACAAGGGTTCAATCCCTGGGTCAAAAATATCCCCTGGAGGAGGGCATGACAGCTCACTCCAGTATTCTTGTCTGGAAAATCCCATGGACAGAGGAGCCTGGTGGGCTACAGTTCATGGGGTTGCAAAAAGTCAGGCATGACCAAAGCACTGAGCATACACATACCATGATCTGAGACCCTCTGACTCCTTAAAGATTAAGTTTCATACTGCATGCAAAATATACTTCCTCTCATCATCCCCCAAAGTCTCAATCCATTAGTGTATCAGCTCAAATCCAGAATGTCTTAAGCTTATCAGCTCAAAAGTCACAGTTCTCATCATGTAAATTATCTAAATTAGGCACAGGAAATGGCAACCCACTCCAGTGTTCTTACCTGGGAAATCCCATGGACGGAGGAGCCTGGGAGGAGCTCCAGGAGTCTAAGAGCTGACTCACTGGAAAAGATCCTGATGCTGAGAAAGACTGAGGGTAGGAGGAGAAGCAGGGGACAGGATGAATGGTTGAATGGCATCACCCACTCAATCAAAGGACATGAGTTTGAACAAAGTCCAGGAGATGGTGAAGGACAGGGAAGCCTGGTGTACTGCAGTTCATGGGGTCACAAGAAGTTGGACACGACTTAGCAACTAAACAACAGCAACAAGGCTACTGGGGTAATTAATATTACAGCAGAATTACTCTTCATTCATGGATCTTTGAAACTAGTAAACAAGCTATTTGCTTCCTGAATACAGTGGTGAGACAAGTAATAATTACAGGTATTGCCATTCAAAAAGGGAGAGAACTAAGGAACAAAGAAGTTAATGGTCTCAAGCAATTACAGAATCCAGCCACACATACTGCTTTTGGTTTTAAGGCCTGAGTCTAATCCTCTATGGCACTCGGCTCCAACCAAGGGCCTATGGCTCATCTTTTCCCAAAGGGTAATTCATGTTTTCAACTGAGTAATTGATCAGCCTCTTTCCTGCCTGTGGAATTTGTAGACTCTCAACAGCCTTCTTTCATTGTCTCTCTGTGCCTTTCTGTGCAAGCTGGCAGTATTTCTGTTAGTATAGCATTCTAAAAATCTTGGTGAGTCTTCTGCATGTAAGTAATTCTAAGTAATTACTTACTAAGTAATTCTGTCCATCAGACAAGAGCCTTCTCTCCAAATCTTTCTTAGATAAACCCATCTCCATTTTTGGCTTCTGAGATGGCTGACGGATCCATGAGTTACAAACCTAATCTCTTCAGAGAGCACTGTTTATAATTGAGTTCTTTGATTTTTTGATCCTTCCAAGACATTAACAAAATTTTATCCATATATGTCCTTGACACTTTCTCCTGAACATGTTTTCCTGCCTGAATTTCTTAATTTTTATATCCTTTCAACCTGCATAGGCTGATGATTTCCCAAATCATCAAGTTCTGGTTTCTTTTTGATTAACAGTCCTCCCCTCAATGTTTTTCCTACCTATCACATTTTTTTTTTACCAACAGTGAAACCAAGTTTTTCCTTCAAAAGTTTTCTTCAAAATCTTTTCAGTTAAGTGTCTACATTCATCACTTACAATTCTACTTTCCATATAATTGTTGGGCACAAGTCAGCTAAAGCTTTCTGTTTCTTTATAACAAGCATCATCTTTCCTCCACTGTCCAACAGTAAGTGCCTCCTCTTTTTGAGCCCTTATCAACAGAGCTTTTACTATCTTTTTCTACCAACAATCCATTTATGATGATTTAGGTGTACTCTGTTAAGGTATAGTGGGTTTTTTTTTTATTTTTTTATTCTTAGCCTTCACCATCAGTCTTTAACATCCATATTTGTACAAACTGCAGTCTCCTCAAAGCAGTTTAGGCTTTTTCTATCATGTTCTTCAAAATTGTTCCAGCCTCCACTGGTTACCTAATTTCAAAGTCACTTCCATATTCTTAGATATTTGTTACAGCACTACACCACTTCCTGCACCAAAATATGTATTAGTTTCCTATTGCTATTGTAACAGACTAGCACAAATATAATGGTTTAACAATGCAAATTTTGCAGCAGATCTAGAGGTCAGAATTTCTGTATAAATCTTATAAAACTAAAGCCAAACTGTTAGTAGGGTTACTACTTTCAGCTTCTAGAAGCTGTCCTTGTTCTGCAGAGACCCACATCAGCTATTCTGTTGGTGCCACACACATCACCTTTTTTCCCCTCTGTTTCTGCCATCATGGCACCTCTGACTATCTTTGCCTTCTTCCTCTCACTCATAAGAACCCTTGTGATTACATTGGGCCCACCTAGATAATTTTATAAAACACAGGATAATCTCCATACTTCAGGATCCTTAATTTGACCCCTTCAGAAAAGTTCCTTTTGCTATGTAAGCTAAGATATTCAGAAGTCCTAGGGATTAGGATCTGAGCATCCTTGGGTGGCCATTATTCTGCCACAGATTGTATTGGAACATTTTTCTCAGGATAATTGCTAATGCTTACTGAGCATTGCTAATGTATGCTGGTATTTTTCTCAGTTTTAAATACGATATTTCATTTTTGATCCTCACTACTATCCCAGTAAGCTGTTCCTACTACTATGCCATTTTGCAGATGAACTGATGTTACTATAGAATGAACTAAACACACAAGACGACATATTAGAGATGACAGATGTTCTTTAAATGCTATATTTTCAAAACCTAGTAGAATAGCCAAAACAATCTTGAAAAAGTAATGTTGGCAGTCTCAGACTTCCTGATTTCAAAACTTACTAAACTATAGTAATCAAAACAGCTTGAAACTGGTATAAAGACAGACAATACAGTAGAATAAAAAACTTAGAAATAAACCCTCACATATATGGTCACATGATTTTTGACTGAGGTGCCAGACTATTCAATAAGAAAAGGATACTTTTTTCAATAAATGGTGTTGGCAAAACTGAATATCTATATACAAAAAAGAGAAACTGACCCTTTACAATATATATAAAAATTAAAGTCTGTCAAAGACTTAAATGTAAGTGCTAAAACTATAAAACACTTAGAAGAAAATCTGAGATATCTTCACAGCTAGATATTTGGCAGTGGTTTCTTGCTTATGACACCAAAAGCAAAAATAGACAAATGGAACTACATCAGGATGAAAATTTCTTGTGCTTTAAGGGATACTGTCAACAGAATGAGAGAAAAATTTGCAAGTCATATATCTGTTAAGGGGTTAATATCACAATATATGAAGAATTCCTACAAGTCAGCTACAAACCACCACCATCACCCTCCCTGCAAAAGACAATTAAAAACTAGGGCTTGGATCCATATTCCTTCAAAGAAGATATACAGATGGTCAGTAAACACATGAAACAGTGTGGTAGGGGAATACAAATCAGAACCATAGTAAGATACCTCTTCTCATCAGTTAGAATAACTTTTTAAATAAAATAACAGATTTAGGTAAGGATGTAAAGAAATTGAAACTATTGTGTGCTTCTAGTGGAAATGTAAAATGGTACAACTGCTACAGAAAATATGGTGGTTAGTTAAAAATAGAGTTGCCATATGATCCAACAATTCCCCATCTGAATGTATAACGAAACATTTGAAAGCATGGACTTTGTTCACCATGTTCATAGAAGCTTTATGCACAATGGCCAAGATGGAAGCAGCCCATGTGCTCATCAGCAGATGAATGGATTTTAAAATATGATTTATACGTATGTTGGAATATTATTCAGCCTTTGGAAGGAAATGTTGACACATGTTACAATATGAGTGAACCTTGAAAATATTCTAAGGGAAATAAGCCAGTCACAAATGGAAAAGTACTATAAGCTTCCACTTATATGAAGCACCTAGAGTAGTCAAATTCATAAAGATAGAAACTAGAACAGTGATCATCAGGTTGGAAGGAAGAGGGAAAGGTGGAGATAATTTAATGAGTACAGAGTTTTGGTTTCTGAAGATGATAGGTTTTCTGGAACTAGACAGTGATGATGATTGTACAACAATATACGTAGTGCCACTGAACTGTATACTTATAGTTGTTAAGAGATAAATTTGGTATATTTTCCACAGTTAAAAAACATCATCGAAAGTTAAGAGGGTTTCCTTCATCTGCAAAAGTGGAGGCAATAAAATATGTTATCTAAGAGGAAAAAACTGTTTTACCATGTGGTGGTTTCTTACCATAATAACCTTGAAATACCTAAACTATTCTTTGAGGCAACTAAACTATTTGCCTGTTGTCGTTTTCTTATATCCTGATCTTCCTTTTATATCAGTTTGTCAAGTTTTTTTTTTTTTTCTTTTAAGCAAGTTTTACTTATTCATGTATTCATTCACTCGGAAACTAACTAGTACTGGACACTTTTTTCAGATGCTAGAGATACAACAGAAGCAAGAAAAGATAAAGCCCTTGCTTCTCACTGACCTTTATATTCAGTGTTTAGGATTGAGGCCAAGATGTCTACTTTAACATGTTCGTCAAATAAGGCATTGCCAAAGTAATAACATTTGAGATTAAGCTAAAATGATGAGGAGATAGCCACATAAGAACTACTGACTGCATCATAAAACTTGGTCATTAATTTACTCATAGAACAAATTTTATTAGGGGTATAACATGTTCATGGCCCAGTTTGGAAATAATATCAGCCTAGAGCTGATATTGTAATGGAAAAAAATACTACAGACAAATACATGTAGATATAAGCTGTAAGAAATAAGTGCCATGAAAACAAAATTAAGCAAGCTGTTATGTAACCAGAAAGGAGTGGAGGACAACTAAGAGGTGGTGGATAATTTGGGATAATAGAAATCAGATGAGACTTTTCTGTGGCCATGATATTTAGCTGCTCACTGAATGCAGTGGTCAAGAAGCCTTGGGAATATTTAAGAACATTCTAAGTAGAGGGAAAAGGTCCTGAAAGATCATGTTCAAGTGTTCAGGGAAGTGACTGGCTGGAGTGAGTGATCCAGAAAATAGTAGGAAATGAGTCCAGAGAAGTAGCCTGGGGACAGACCATTTACAGTTTATGGGCCATGGTAAAAGGCTTTGGATTTTACTTGAGGTATCATTGGAAAACACTAGAAGATTTGGACAGAAGCAAGATTTGAATTTTTAAAAATCATTCCTAATTCTTGTTGCTGTTTGCAGAATGCATTTGAGGTGAATTTGCTGAAGATTTGAAAAAGGGAAACACGTTAGGAAGCTGCTGCAGAATTCTAGGCCAGAGATAATGGCAGATTAAGATCATGACATCTGGTCCCATCCCTTCATAGGAAATAGATGGGGAAACAGTGTCAGACTATATTTTGGGGGGCTCCAAAATCTTTGCAGATGTTGATTGCAGCCATGAAATTAAAAGACACTCCTTGGAAGGAAAGTTATGACCAACCTAGATAGCATATTGAAAAGCAGAGACAGTACTTTGCCAACAAAGGTCCGTCTAGTCAAGGCTATGGTTTTTCCAGTGGTCATGTATGGATGTGAGAGTTAGACTGTGAAGAAAGCTGAGTGCCGAAGAATTGATTTTGAAGTGTGGTGTTGGAGAAGACTCTTGAGAGTCCCTTGGACTGCAAGGAGATCCAACCAGTCCATTCTAAAGGAGATCAGTCCTGGGTGTTCTTTGGAAGGACTGATGCTGAAGCTGAAACTCCAATACTTTGGCCACCTCATGCAGAGTTGACTCATTGGAAAAGACTCTGATGCTGGGAGGGATTGGGGGCAGGAGGAAAAGGGGACAACAGAGGATGAGATGGCTGGATGGCATCACCGACTCGATGGACATGAGTTTGAGTGAACTCCTGGTGTTGGTGATGGACAGGGAGTCCTGGTGTGCTGCAATTCATGAGGTCACAAAAAGTCAGACACAACTGAGCGACTGAACTGAACTGAACTGAAGATGGTATCACTGAAGTTGTGGGAAAGTGATAAGTTTTGCTATATACTTAAAGGTAGATCCAACAGGCTTTCCTAATGAATTAGATGTAGAGTCTAAGAGAATGAGAGGAGTCAGGGGTGACTCCTTGGTTCTTTCCCTGACTGAGTGAGCAGGAGTACCATATCCTGAAGTGGAAAGCAGTAGAGGAGAAGCAGTTCGGACACTGAAAAAAGAATGTATATGATCTGCTTGGAATGTGTTTAGGTTGCAGTGTTCGTTACTCATCCCAGAGCAGTTGTTGCATAGGTAGTTAAATATGTAAATATGTAGTTCAGGAGTGATGAAGTAAAAAAAAAGTGAGGAACAGTCAGCTTATTATATATAGTATTTAAAACCTTAAGGCTGAATTAGATATTTTAGGTAATTTGTATAGATAGAGAGGCAGACTGATAGCTGAAATAATCAGGCCCTCCCACATTTATAAGAAAGGAACAAAAATTAGTTAGCAAAGGAGACAGGAGGTCTGGCCAGTGAGGAAAACCATCACAGTGTGACTTTCAAATGAAAGTGTGTCAAGGGGTAGTAACTGACCAACTATTAAAAGTTGCTCAGAGTCTGGATAAAATGAAGCTTGAGAAGTCACCCTTAGGTTTAGCAGCACAAAGCTCTTAGTAATTTGGACGAGATTGTTTTTAAAATATTAAAGTCCAGTGGGAATGGATTCAAAAATAAATAATGTTTCTGATTTCAGATAAGATAGGGTAATCAAAGTGCATCTTTTATCTCCTAAAAATTAAACCTAAAAACAGGGAGGCCTGGTGTGCTGCGATTCATGGGGTCTCAAAGAGTCGTACACGACTGAGCGACTGAACTGAACTGAACTGAAAAATATATAAAGTATGAAAAACAGTTATTATAAGACTCTGAAAGATAAAAGGAGATAAACTGGCTAGGACCTATTTGTAGTTAGTTGGGAGTTTGGGTTGGTTTTTCACTTGTTTTTTTATTTCATAAATATATCATGGCCTGACACCAGAGTAACCTGAAGTTCAAAAATGCCATTGAGCAAAGGCAGAACAAAAAGCCCTAAGACTCTCAAACCAGAGGACTGGGAAGATGGAGGACTTGGGCAATAGAAATTCCCAAATATGTTATTTTTCACAGGCTAGGAGGCTGGAAGCCTAACATCCAGGTGCAGTGTGGGTTGGTTTCTGGTGAGATCTCTCGCCATTACTTACAAACAGCCACCTTCCTGCTGCACTGTTACATGAACTTTCCTCTTTTTCTAGTGACTCTTCCTCCTTTTATACGGATACCAGTCTCCTACAGGGTTAGGGTGGAGACCATAAGACATCATTTTACCTTAATCATCCCAGAGGGTCTATCTCTAAATTCAGTTCCATTTTTTTCTTAGGGCTTCAACATATGAATTTCAGGGGTGAGGGGGACATGATTCAGTCTAAAACACCTGCTCTACTCCAAATGAGCACTACGACAGAGCCACCACTCTCCTCACTGGGCACCATGGAAACTGGAAAGTGGAGCTTTCTAGACTATGTCGAATGTGCATTATGAGAGGCATTCCTCTGCTTCTACTCATTTGGTAAACAGACTGAGGCAAACCCTGTAGAGTATTCCCACCCTCCCTAAATAAAGTGGTGTACCACTCTCTCAAGTGCATTAGAAACTTAAGAATGGAGCGTCATTGACCATTCCCACCCAACTATCACAAATGTCATCAAAGAGACAGTGCCCTGTTACCAGTAACAACAGAATGGAGAAAGGATTAAGGAGAGGAGAGAGCTGGAGAGATTCTTTAAGTCTGTGTTTGAGTCATGGGTATGCCTGTAGGTAGCCATGTGTGAACTTGACAAGGTAACTTGATAATTGAACTACAATGTGCAGTACTGCCTAGGTTCAGAATGACCCCTGGTAGCAAACAACACAGACCAGTAGAACAATGCAGTAGTTTCAAAATGTAAGTTGACCTTGACATAAAATTCCACAAAAGTGAATTGAGACATGCATTCTGATTGACTTCTGTAAGAAAGATTTAAGTAGAAACTAGAGTCCTGTAATATAAAATGTCAAAGGCACAGTCCACAGTTACTCATCATTATACTATTGAACAAGGAAAATCTCAAAAAGACAATTGATAGC